>NC_034184.2:26661694-26766694 GCF_002021735.2 Oncorhynchus kisutch
AATGGCACTTTACAAAGTCAAACAAACTATGTAGCCTACCCAATAAAATGCTAGGTCCAATGCCCCGAAGAACAAATGAGTGATAAGCATATTCAAAAAAAAATGACACTAGTTCTGACCCCACCATCTTTGATTTTGCTTAGCATGAGTCTAATTACAAGGTGTGTGTGTGTGTGTGCGCGCGCGCTGTACATGTATGTATGTGTGTTAATCTTCTTAATGCTCCTAGTTTGGCTCCAGTTAAATTGGTCTGTCTAGCGAGAGCCTCTAATTATCGTAGAGGAAGGCTAATTAGCATTTAGCGCAACACCACAACAACTGCCACCATACAAACCGCACTAATTCCTCCAATAAACTGCGGCGACACTGAGCCACTGTGCTATCAAGCTGCTTCGCCATACAATGAGAACTAATGGCGCCGGCACCACAATGGGCCAATCGGACAACACTCCTGCTGAGCGTGTGAAATCATTTTTCACTCCTCCCAGATCGTTCCCATCAACAAGGAATCCCAGAAGGCCTAATAAGCCTACCTGCTCATTAATATCATACAGATGAAAATTATCTGCAATTTCAAAACACACTTTAGGGAATCATTACGCCGACGACTCCATGGATATGCCGGGAGAGGAGTGTTGGAGCCACTGGGGATGTGGAATAGAAACGCTGTTGATAGTGCTGATACAGATATGATATCAGGTTTTTGTTGTGGTGGAGACGAGCGTGTATTAAGCAGCGTCCCGCAGAGGGACAAGAATTAGCCCTGTTCACAACAACAACTACCGGAGACATCTCCCACAATGCAACTGGGGTAAAATACAGATTAGCGCAACTAGTTCAAAATAGTTCCTCCTTTGAACATCATTAATTAAATAACTTCTATTGAACTAAATAGACAGTGTCTCCTTATTTTAAACACATAACACATAAAAGAAAGGCATAAAGCGTGTATACAATGTGTTACCAGGTCTGTGTCTGTCGGGCAGGTATACCCTACTCTCTAAAGCTGTTAATAAAGATCATGTTAACTGACAACCCTGTCTAATGAAAGTGTATGTTGTGTTGTAAGCTAATAAATCCAGTCTAATAGCATGATGCTAAGGTTCCATCTGTTCCTGAGCAGCTAAAGAAGCCCACAGACATGGAGGGAAAACCTATTGGAGATACAGTTGAACATTTGACAAGGATGGACGGTTATAGATGGAAGGATGGGTAGAGTGATGTACAGATTGATAGATGATAGTTAAAGAGATGTAAATTCCCCATTTGGTTCCTCGGCACATGGCATTTATTGCAGCCAACTGATAAATTATTTACTTTTTTTGTCATCTGGAGTTAATGTTCCTTGTCTTGGTAACAAAAACAATTTAGAAAGGCAACTTCCACAAGTCAAGCTCTGCCATTTCCCAGGCCCCGTCTCTGCTATCTGTCTCCATTGAAATATTCTCTATTTATTTTGGAAAACTTAAACAACTGCTGTTATGTCCGCCTAGAGCTGGCATGAAACAGAGAGAAAGGATTCATCATTATAATACTTAGCACCGAGAGGGGAGAGAAAAAACTTTGAGCTGCACTATCACAAACATGATTTAGCCTCAATGGAGGCCACAGGAATCCAAGGCTGTCAGACGGTGAAGTAAATTCAGATCCTGTAAATATATTGGGATAGCGGCTAATGCTTTTAGTTGCTATCTGCTTGTGTAAACCAAGAGCGGGATTCCTGACTGCAGGACTGCATCTTAAATGGCACCCTATCCCCTATAAAGTACACAACTTTTGACCAGAGCCCTATGGAACCTAGTCAAAAGTAGTGCACGGTATAGGTAATAGAATGCCATTTGGGACATAGCCCAGCTTTGCAATGTCTGCTACGGTGTCTTCGTGAGAGAGTAGGAGGAAGGATAAACACTGAACAAACATGTCTATGTTTTCCTTCTGTACATCGTCACAATGAAGGGAAACGTGTGAGGAATTTAATTTACAATTTGTGGGACAATACCACAAAACAAAATGGCCACCATGATCCATAGCAGTTGGCTTGGCAGTTCGCCTTCTAACTGTGAACCTGGTTGTGCTAGCTATTGCCAGCCTCCTGGTGAAAGCTCACAATAGAAAAAAAACAAAAGGAACACATGCGCTCAAAACATGGCCGCCATTATCCCTACTCCACCAATGGACTACAATGTTCAGCCGCAAAGTGGTAGGCCACACAAGATCACAGAACGGGACAGACGAGTGCTGAAGTGCGTAGTGTGTAAAAATCATCAAAAATCATCTGTCATCGGTTGCCACACTCACTACAGAGTTCCAAACTGCGTCTGGAAACAACGTTAGCACAATAATTATTTGTCGGGAGCGTCACGAAATGGATTTCCATGGTAGAACAGCCACACACAAGCCTAAGATCAACACGCACAATGCCAAGCGTTGGCTGGAGTGGTGTAAAGCTCGCCACCATTGGACTCTGGAGCAGTGGAAACACATTTTCTGGAGTGATGAATCACGCTTCACCATCTGGCAGTCCGACGGAGGAATCTGGGTTTGGCGGATGCCAGGAGGGTGCTACCTGCCCCAATGCATAGTGCCAACTGTAAAGTTTGGTGGAGGAGGAATAATGGTCTGGGGCTGTTTTTAATGGTTTGGGCTAGGCCCCTTAGTTCCAGTGAAGGGAAATCAAGTTGGAATATTTAGAGAGTTGAGAAGGTCCCGTTTCAGCAGGACAATGCCCCTGCGCACAAAGCGAGGTCCATAAAGAAATGGTTTGTCAAGATCAGTGTGGAAGAACTTGACTGGCCTGCACAGAGACCTGACCTCAACCCCATCGAACACCTTTGTAATGAACTGGAATGCCAACTGCGAACCAGGCCTAAATCACCCAACATCAGTGCCCAACCTCACTAATGCTCTTGTGGCTGAATGGAAGCAAGTCCCCACAGCAATGTTCCAACATCTAGTAGAAAGCCTTCCCAGAAGAATAGAGGCTGTTATAGCATCAAAGGGGGGATCAACTCCATATTAATGCCCATGATTTTGGAATGAGGTGTCCACATACTTTAGGTCATGTAGTGTATGTGAGAGCAGTGAAGTGGATAGTGTTCAATTTGCTAGCATTGCTATAAACCTTCAGATTTACGACTCTTCAACTCCTGGATGTCCAAGGGTAGCACATAAAAACCAGCCTAGTCTTGAGAGCTATGGCACCCTATTTCCTATATAGAGGACTGCTTTTGACCAGAGCCCTATGGGCCCAGGTCAAAAGTAGTGCACTAAATAGGGAATAGTGTGCCATTTGGGATGCACCCCGAGCATACAGATACAGGCTCCTGGGTAATGTACAGGCCTGGCTGGATATAGTATGCTATGTTCACAAGGTCATTGGACTGATAGTGTAGCCTGCTGTATCATAGCACTGTCAAAGGTAAGCAGATAAAACATAATTCAAAAGGTTAAACAACAACTGATTGGGAAGAGACAAATGGTGTGTGTGTGTGTGTGTGTGTGTGTGTGTGTGTGTGTGTGTGTGTGTGTGTGTGTGTGTGTAAAAATGCGTATGTGTAGGACTACAAACAAGATATTACGGACGTCATTTCCCACACAATCTATGTTTCTGGTATTTGGTCTTTAGGAAAGTCATAAAATGTATGAACAAAGAGTGCTGAGCTGTCAGTTGAATGTTGTTCATGTTCTAACTGGGGCCTCTTGATGAATCCAAGTGCGGAGCAAGATGATGTATCCCGTAGAAAGTCAAAATCATCCCCTCATGGAGAACTCCCATGCCCTGAGATGTCATAAACACACTCTGTCATCTCTCTTTGTCCTTGGACATCCTATACTCTATACTCTACTCATTTAAACTGAAGTCCCTTCACACACACACACTATGCACGCATGCATGAACACACACACACAAAGTACTCTCACCCTCTACACACACATATCCGCAGTGTACAAGCAGTCCCATTATATAAAGTATCTGCTACAACGCATAAAGCAGTTTTGCATACCGTGGAGATGAATAAAAAACAAGATGTTTTTATCAGCCGCACACACTGCAGTTAATCAAAGGGATATGGTCTGACAAACAATCCAATATCCAAGGTTAAGAAAACATGAAGATCATAAATCACTTCATTGTCATGTTCCATTTCTACTACAGCATTAACCATAACAGCAGCTAAATTGTTATAAGGACACCAAACAGTCAACTGTACTGAAGGCAGCAGTGTCTGTATCCTAAAAGGTGCTTTTTGACCAGAGCCCATAAAAAGTAGTGTACTACATAGGGAGCAATTTGGTACGCAGGCTGTGTCTTCTTTCATTAGCTGAACCATGTGGGAGGATAGTACCTTATCCACCTCTCTGTCACAGAGCTGCTAGACACATACACATCGTATGGAAAAGAGTCACTTTAGTAGTCAATTTCTGTCCACAATGTCAATAGTAATGTGTTACTTTATAGTCATATTTACTTACTAACAAACAATAAAAATAATGGAACATGTTGACCGCTTTTGCTTGGTTTATATTATTTTTATTTAATAAAAAGAATTAACATTAGTTTTTCTCTCGTTTCTCAAAATAGAATATAAAGCTACCAAACCCTTTCAATCATAAAAATGTGTCATTTGTTTTTGGGGAATACGTGGGTACTACATCCTTCTTTCCTTTGCTTGGATCCATTCAGTGTGTAACAAAAAATAGGCCCACTTGAAAAAGCCTGCTCCTCACACCGGCCGACACAGACATTTATAAACTTAAAAATGACTCCTGGGTAGCAGGTATCCAATTATTCCTTACCCAGGAAGCAGTGCTAAATGGAGGAGTGGGCCGCGTGATTTACTCCCCACCTCGCCTTTTATTAAAACACTTTGTCTTATTGTTTTATTGATTTACAATCCGTCCTACTTTTTTGGCATCTGAAAACAATCAAGGCACGGGCGGCAGAATGTTTGGACATTAATCGTTAAAAAACAGTGTTTTATTCCTGGCCTGGGGTTTGCAGCAGTTTGCAGCAGCAGCAGCTGCTGAGCGTTCAGCGTAAAAGGAGAGTGATTTATGGCGGTGTAGCCATAACAATGAGGCGCACTCATTAACATATCGACAGGCTCCAAGATGGATCATCAGCATTGATTATTTCATGGCCTGTTGATGCTCATTTGTTAAAAAATAGAGGGGGGAGGGGGAGAGGGGGAGGAGAGAAAGGGTAAGGGAGATAGAGGAATAGGGAGAAAGGAAAAGAGAGAGAGGGAGCCAGGGAAGTGGAGGGAGAGCGAGGGAGCCAGGGAAGTGGAGGGAGAGCGAGGGAGCCAGGGAAGTGGAGGGAGAGCGAGGGAGCCAGGGAAGTGGAGGGAGAGCGAGGGAGCCAGGGAAGTGGAGGGAGAGCGAGGGAGCCAGGGAAGTGGAGGGAGAGCGAGGGAGCCAGGGAAGTGGAGGGAGAGCGAGGGAGCCAGGGAAGTGGAGGGAGAGCGAGGGAGCCAGGGAAGTGGAGGGAGAGCGAGGGAGCCAGGGAAGTGGAGGGAGAGCGAGGGAGCCAGGGAAGAGGAGGGAGAGCGAGGGAGCCAGGGAAGAGGAGGGAGAGCGAGGGAGCCAGGGAAGAGGAGGAGAGCGAGGGAGGCAGGGAAGAGGAGGGAGAGCGAGGGAGGGAGCCAGGGAAGAGGAGGGAGAGCGAGGGAGGGAGCCAGGGAAGAGGAGGGAGAGCGAGGGAGGGAGCCAGGGAGGAGGAGGGAGAGCGAGGGAGGGAGCCAGGGAAGAGGAGGGAGAGCGAGGGAGAGAGCCAGGGAAGAGGAGGGAGAGCGAGGGAGCCAGGGAAGTGGAGGGAAAGCGAGGGAGCCAGGGAAGAGGAGGGAAAGCGAGGGAGCCAGGGAAGAGGAGGGAGAGTGAGGGAGCCAGGGAAGAGGAGAGAGAGCGAGGGAGGCAGGGAAGAGGAGGGAGAGCGAGGGAGGCAGGGAAGAGGGAGGCAGGGAAGAGGAGGGAGAGCGAGGGAGGCAGGGAAGAGGGAGGCAGGGAAGAGGAGGGAGAGCGAGGGAGGCAGGGAAGAGGAGGGAGAGCGAGGGAGCCATGGAAGAGGAGGGTAAGCGAGGGAGCCAGGGAAGTGGAGGGAAAGCGAGGGAGCCAGGGAAGAGGAGGGAGAGCGAGGGAGCCAGGGAAGAGGAGGGAGAGCGAGGGAGGCAGGGAAGAGGAGGGAGAGCGAGGGAGGCAGGGAAGAGGGAGGCAGGGAAGAGGAGGGAGAGCGAGGGAGGCAGGGAAGAGGAGGGAGAGCGAGGGAGCCAGGGAAGAGGAGGGTAAGCGAGGGAGCCAGGGAAGTGGAGGGAAAGCGAGGGAGCCAGGGAAGAGGAGGGAGAGCGAGGGAGCCAGGGAAGAGGAGGGAGAGCGAGGGAGGCAGGGAAGAGGAGGGAGAGCGAGGGAGGCAGGGAAGAGGAGGGAGGCAGGGAAGAGGAGGGAGAGCGAGGGAGGCAGGGAAGAGGAGTGGGAGCGAGGGAGCCAGGGAAGAGGAGGGAGTGCGAGGGAGCCAGGGAAGAGGAGGGAGAGCGAGGGAGACAGGGAAGAGGAGGGAGGCAGGGAAGAGGAGGGAGAGCGAGGGAGCCAGGGAAGAGGAGGGAGAGCGAGGGAGGGAGGATGTGAGGATTTCTCGCCAGCACTGGAGAGTAGACAGACAGAAATTCGGACTCCTTCAATCACCAGATCCTTTAGTCAACTGTCAGGTTTAAAAATCAGTGATTGACAACCAGTCCTCAGCACTCTGAGTATCCATACAGACAGAGAGAGATTGCAGAGAGAAAGAGATTGAAAGAGAGAGAGACCGATAGAGGGAGAGAGAGAGGGTGAGGGAACGATAGAGAGTGAGAAAGGAGAGAGAGAAGGGAGAGCGATATAGAGAGGGAGCCACAGTGGGGAGGTTGATATATAGCTCTGTCTTATACGGAATAAAACATTACTGCAGGGACGAATTACAATATCAATCAGTCAACGTGCTATTTCCTGTTCAAACAGGAGAGGATATATTTCATTCATATTTCCCAAATGTATTGAGTGGATTCATTTACTATCAGCTATTTACTACGACTATAAATAAAAGATGGTGGATGATATGTATTTTCGAATGCTGGATTGTTGCAAGAGAAATGCAGAGGAATGTTTGAATGTTTCCAACTGTCAAATACTGATTTGTGTTGGAGTTCATTTTCCCATACTCACATCCACCTAAAGGGCATTACAGAGACACACATAGCATTGCCATTGCTTTATGTACTACACATATGAACCTTCTAGAAATACTAGCAAAACCATGGCAAAATGGCACATATTTATGTGGGATACTCACAGCTCACCAGTCTCAACTCATTCATATTTTATATCATATCATACTTCCCTTTGCCCCTGTCAAATACCACCACCAAGGTCAATGAATAGAAGGAAATTATATGGTATGTACAACACACATGGCCAAACATACTGTACATACAGTACCTACACAGAAACATATTGTACATCTGAACACACACATCACCATAAACACAAACAAAACTCATCGCCACTGACATGTAATGCAGAGCAGGTCTTATGAGAATACATTCACAGATACACGCTCAAACACACACACACACACACACACACACACACACACACACACACGCTCACATACACAAATCACATCACTCTTATTCCACTACTAACAACTTAAAATCTGATCCTTAAAAACGATCCTATTCAGCTTTAAGGAACAAAGCAACATTGGGTTAGCTCTTTCACCCAGCCCCACCCACCTCAGCCCTGGTCCCTCATTACAATGATAGAGTTGCCATGGTGACAGGTGCTAATTGATGGGCAGATCAGTCATTAGTGATTGACAGGCAGGCAGGCAGGCAGGCAGGCAGGCAGGCCCCCCCCCCCCCCCCCCCGAGCACCATGGCCTTGACTGACTGAGTGGCATTCTCCTGGACCACTGTCACTGGTGCCCTCACAGCAGCTGTAACCTTGCTGTGGGAGAGGGAGTCACAAACACACACACCTCTGTAAATCAACGTTACTGACAGTGAGAGATACACACACACACCTCTCTCCCTCTGTACATCAGAGCCACTGACACACGGCTGACACGTATTGACCGTCTAATCTTTACAGAGGAGTGCAGTGGAGCTTGTTCTCTCTCTTCTAACATCATCATCTCAAATCTAGTAGCGAGAGACAACACTCTAAAAGCCACTCAGAAGGCATGGGACTCATTGAGTCTTTGTAATTGTTTTCCTTCCTATTGGAGCATTGTGTAGTAGTGGGGGGTATCTTGCCTGGTCTCCTTTATCCCAGGGTTAAATAAATTAGAAGCCAGAGGAGAGAATCAGTCGATGAAGTCACTAAGGATCTGGCCTTCAGCTGTCCTTGGAGGACAGGATGAGGGAGTAGTGTGCGTGCGTGTATGTGTGTGTGTGTTCCGCCTCCCCTCCTGTGACAGGGGGGCTTGCCCTGCCTCTTGTACTGTAGAAACGGAGGCTCTAAATTGCTTCCGTCACCAGGGTCTGAGTAATGAGTGTGATTCTAATCTCAGTTCCTGGGGCCGACAGCATTAGTCTCAATCTGAGCTGGGCTCTCCTCCGCCACTGACATGTAATGCAGAGCAGGTAGGGACCTTATGAGAATACATTCACAGATACACGCTCACACACATGCACAAACACTTGTGCACCAACACATGCACACACATAAACAACAGCATGCACTCGCATACACACAAACACGTGCACACTTGCTCACGCACACACAAACACACGCCCAGGAAGTGTTTGGTCAGGACAAAGTGATTGGACCCCTCTCCTCCTCCTTCAGGGGTGGTTAGGTATGCAGAGGCTAGAAAATGGCTGAAGTCTCCTACAGACCACACCCTGCACACTATAAAGCACAGTAGTACACACTATACACCACTCACTGAAGCTGAATATACTGCATCAGTACTGGTTTTTATGTTGGCATAACTAAACTATAGCTTAAGTTGAACCTCAGAAGAAAATATGCTAAAATAGTAAATAGACATTGTATAAAAATGTAACAACAGAACATTTTCTAATGCGTTCTCCCTAGGAACTCGAATTTGAGACAAATCTGTATTGATGACAGCATAAAACACACAAAGACAAAGTTCTAGTCAAACAAAAAATATCAATTTCTATTAATAAAAAGGGACATATCATTAAAAGTACCAGAGAGAACACACTGGAAATGTGACGTGTTTGAAGAGTATATTTTCCAAACAATATGTCTCAAAATAAGCTAAATCTAAAGGATGAGATATTCATTTTCCTAGTTTTACTGTTGAATATGAAATGTTTTATTTCAGAATGTAGACATACTCCATATGATAGAGCCCACTATAAGGAGTATAATGACAACAAGGTGTTGTCTGTATCATGTACGGTTCACAAATCATAAGGTCTTACAGGAGGCTTTTATAGGTCTAAAAAGGGCCTAAAATGGCCACTTTCATCATGATTTTCTCGTAAATGGTTTGTGATAATAATGTAAAAAGCATGTCAAACATCCTTTCTCCCAATGAAGTTTCTATGTGAGAATTGCCAGAACAATTGGAGATACCAAAAATAGTTTTGGGGCTATGCTGGCATGGAATCGCCCAGTAGCCATAGCAGGGCTAAATTGCTGTGGGACTGTGAGTGGCTGCAAAGCCAAGCAGGTCATTCCTCTCTGTCTCTCTGTGTTTGCCAGTGTTAAACTCCCCCTCTGCCCTCATCCATCCTCTCATCCACTCCCTGCCTCTGTCCATCCATCAATCCCTGCACTTTGTCAGAGCCCTGCCCCACTCCATCCCCGCCCGCCCTGCCCGCCACGGCAATCACAGAGGAGAGGAGTGACGGCCCCCCCAGGCCCCCACCTTGAGGCTTTGTCACTGGGGAGCTTTTCACCTCCCATCTGCATTGTATTCTATTGCACAGGCAAGCAGAAACACTAATGCTGCTCTCCTCTCCCAAGCCCACCTAGAACACTCACCTCACTTCTGCTCAAACAGACAGCCAGGCAGGCAGACAGACAGCCAGGCAGGCAGACAGCCAGGCAGGCAGGCCAAACTCACACATACAGGAAGAAAGGTGTAGAGGGAGAAAAGCAGGGGAGGGTGGGAGAAGTAGGGAGGAAAGTAAATGACAGAGAAGGGGAAGGAAAATGAAAGAAGAAGAGCGGCAAAGAAGAGGGAAGGAGAGGCATGATGGGAAAAGTAAGGATACAGAAGAAGGAGAGGCATGATAGGAAAAGTAAGGATACAGAAGGAGAGGCATGATGGGAAAAGTAAGGATACAGAAGGAGAGGCATGATGGGAAAAGTAAGGATACAGAAGGAGAGGCATGATGGGAAAAGTAAGGATACAGAAGAAGGAGAGGCATGATAGGAAAAGTAAGGATACAGAAGGAGAGGCATGATGGGAAAAGTAAGGATACAGAAGGAGAGGCATGATAGGAAAAGTAAGGATACAGAAGAAGGAGAGGCATGATAGGAAAAGTAAGGATACAGAAGGAGAGGCATGATGGGAAAAGTAAGGATACAGAAGGAGAGGCATGATAGGAAAAGTAAGGATACAGAAGGAGAGGCATGATAGGAAAAGTAAGGATACAGAAGGAGAGGCATGATAGGAAAAGTAAGGATACAGAAGAAGGAGAGGCATGATAGGAAAAGTAAGGATACAGAAGAAGGAGAGGCATGATAGGAAAAGTAAGGATACAGAAGAAGGAGAGGCATGATAGGAAAAGTAAGGATACAGAAGAAGGAGAGGCATGATGGGAAAAGTAAGGATACAGAAGAAGGAGAGGCATGATGGGAAAAGTAAGGATACAGAAGAAGAGGCATGATAGGAAAGTAAGGATACAGAAGGAGAGGCATGATGGGAAAAGTAAGGATACAGAAGGAGAGGCATGATAGGAAAAGTAAGGATACAGAAGGAGAGGCATGATAGGAAAAGTAAGGATACAGAAGGAGAGGCATGATGGGAAAAGTAAGGATACAGAAGGAGAGGCATGATAGGAAAAGTAAGGATACAGAAGAAGGAGAGGCATGATAGGAAAAGTAAGGATACAGAAGGAGAGGCATGATAGGAAAAGTAAGGATACAGAAGAAGGAGAGGCATGATGGGAAAAGTAAGGATACAGAAGGAGAGGCATGATGGGAAAAGTAAGGATACAGAAGGAGAGGCATGATGGGAAAAGTAAGGATACAGAAGGAGAGGCATGATGGGAAAAGTAAGGATACAGAAGAAGGAGAGGCATGATAGGAAAAGTAAGGATACAGAAGGAGAGGCATGATGGGAAAAGTAAGGATACAGAAGGAGAGGCATGATAGGAAAAGTAAGGATACAGAAGAAGGAGAGGCATGATAGGAAAAGTAAGGATACAGAAGGAGAGGCATGATGGGAAAAGTAAGGATACAGAAGGAGAGGCATGATAGGAAAAGTAAGGATACAGAAGGAGAGGCATGATAGGAAAAGTAAGGATACAGAAGGAGAGGCATGATAGGAAAAGTAAGGATACAGAAGGAGAGGCATGATAGGAAAAGTAAGGATACAGAAGAAGGAGAGGCATGATAGGAAAAGTAAGGATACAGAAGAAGGAGAGGCATGATGGGAAAAGTAAGGATACAGAAGAAGGAGAGGCATGATGGGAAAAGTAAGGATACAGAAGAAGAGGCATGATAGGAAAAGTAAGGATACAGAAGGAGAGGCATGATGGGAAAAGTAAGGATACAGAAGGAGAGGCATGATAGGAAAAGTAAGGATACAGAAGGAGAGGCATGATAGGAAAAGTAAGGATACAGAAGGAGAGGCATGATGGGAAAAGTAAGGATACAGAAGGAGAGGCATGATAGGAAAAGTAAGGATACAGAAGAAGGAGAGGCATGATAGGAAAAGTAAGGATACAGAAGGAGAGGCATGATAGGAAAAGTAAGGATACAGAAGAAGGAGAGGCATGATGGGAAAAGTAAGGATACAGAAGAAGGAGAGGCATGATGGGAAAAGTAAGGATACAGAAGGAGAGGCATGATGGGAAAAGTAAGGATACAGAAGAAGGAGAGGCATGATGGGAAAAGTAAGGATACAGAAGAAGGAGAGGCATGATGGGAAAAGTAAGGATACAGAAGAAGAGGCATGATGGGAAAAGTAAGGATACAGAAGAAGGAGAGGCATGATGGGAAAAGTAAGGATACAGAAGGAGAGGCATGATGGGAAAAGTAAGGATACAGAAGAAGGAGAGGCATGATGGGAAAAGTAAGGATACAGAAGAAGGAGAGGCATGATGGGAAAAGTAAGGATACAGAAGGAGAGGCATGATGGGAAAAGTAAGGATACAGAAGAAGGAGAGGCATGATGGGAAAAGTAAGGATACAGAAGAAGGAGAGGCATGATGGGAAAAGTAAGGATACAGAAGAAGGAGAGGCATGATGGGAAAAGTAAGGATACAGAAGGAGAGGCATGATAGGAAAAGTAAGGATACAGAAGAAGGAGAGGCATGATAGGAAAGTAAGGATACAGAAGGAGAGGCATGATAGGAAAAGTAAGGATACAGAAGAAGGAGAGGCATGATAGGAAAAGTAAGGATACAGAAGAAGGAGAGGCATGATGGGAAAAGTAAGGATACAGAAGAAGGAGAGGCATGATGGGAAAAGTAAGGATACAGAAGAAGGAGAGGCATGATGGGAAAAGTAAGGATACAGAAGGAGAGGCATGATAGGAAAAGTAAGGATACAGAAGAAGGAGAGGCATGATAGGAAAAGTAAGGATACAGAAGGAGAGGCATGATAGGAAAAGTAAGGATACAGAAGGAGAGGCATGATAGGAAAAGTAAGGATACAGAAGAAGGAGAGGCATGATAGGAAAAGTAAGGATACAGAAGAAGGAGAGGCATGATGGGAAAAGTAAGGATACAGAAGGAGAGGCATGATGGGAAAAGTAAGGATACAGAAGAAGGAGAGGCATGATAGGAAAAGTAAGGATACAGAAGGAGAGGCATGATAGGAAAAGTAAGGATACAGAAGGAGAGGCATGATGGGAAAAGTAAGGATACAGAAGGAGAGGCATGATGGGAAAAGTAAGGATACAGAAGGAGAGGCATGATAGGAAAAGTAAGGATACAGAAGAAGGAGAGGCATGATAGGAAAAGTAAGGATACAGAAGGAGAGGCATGATGGGAAAAGTAAGGATACAGAAGGAGAGGCATGATGGGAAAAGTAAGGATACAGAAGGAGAGGCATGATGGGAAAAGTAAGGATACAGAAGGAGAGGCATGATAGGAAAAGTAAGGATACAGAAGAAGGAGAGGCATGATAGGAAAAGTAAGGATACAGAAGGAGAGGCATGATGGGAAAAGTAAGGATACAGAAGGAGAGGCATGATGGGAAAAGTAAGGATACAGAAGAAGGAGAGGCATGATAGGAAAAGTAAGGGAGAGAGAGAGAGAGAGAGTGAAATACAATGACGTTTATTGTCTTTTTCTGAAACGATTGGTACTCTGGTCAGGCGGCGGCTCAATTTGTCTTTTCTCCCCGACACATCAATAGAAATCACAGGGAGAAAATGCCTCCCTAATGAAGGTCTGATCAGCCTCATGTCAGTCTTGGTTTAGTGGGAGAAACCAGAGGCCTGTGGTCCTGTGTGGCTCAGTTGGTAGAGCATGGCCCTTGCAATGCTTAGACCGGTTGCTCTATTCACGCTGGGGCCACACCCATACCAGAATGTACTGTATACACACACTGCCGTAAGTTGTTCTTGTATAAAAGTGTCTGCTAAATGACATATAATATATTATCATTATTAGGCTGGCAGGGTAAAGGAGTCTCTCACAGCTCTTACAGCTAAACCCACAGTCCAACTCATTCAATATTTTTTGCTAAAAATATATATTTTTAAGAGTTTTCATGGACCAAACCAGCAGCGAGTTATCGAAGCAACAGTGAATGTAGCAATCCTAACTCGACTGGTATTTACAAAACTGAAGATAATCGTTTCAGAGCCTGTTGAGAAAACAATCTTTATCTGATCCAAACTATACTATAAGCAGGCGGATCACTTGAAATAGACTTTGATTTTGGACATTTGAAAGGGTCCTGAAAACATCCATATCTGCCTTCCTTGGTGCTCACCTAAAATGTTTAAAAACTATTGCCCAGCACGGGTGTGAATTCATGATGCAGGCAGGTGAAGTGTGCTGCTCAGACCGAAGCACGCTGCGCTGACCACTGTGCCATGGCAGCTCACACTGAATACTTGATACTTGATAGAAACAGCATTGTTTTTACTTATTTTGTTTTAAGCCTTCCCCAAACCATAGCCCTAAACTTAACCACTCTGAATGAATACCTAAACTTAACCACTCTGAATGAATACCTAACCTTAACCACTCTGAATGAATACCTAACCTTAACCACTCTGAATGAATACCTAAACTTAACCACTCTGAATGAATACCTAACCTTAACCACTCTGAATGAATACCTAAACTTAACCACTCTGAATGAATACCTAACCTTAACCACTCTGAATGAATACCTAAACTTAACCCTTAAGAGTTGTTTCTGTTTTAACCCTGTAACCACGCAGAATTATTGCCTGACGACTCAAACCGACTTCTTCCGCAGCTCTATGTTCTCCACATACCTCAGGCTTTCGACCTTCGTCTCTCCCGAGCCCGTACGGGAGTTGTAGTGATGAGACAAGACAGTAACTACTAACAATTGAATACCACGAAATTGGGGAGAAAAGGGGGTAAAATGTTTTAAAAAAAAATATCTAAACCAATGACGAATTGCGGCGAAGAAAATAACGTCAGTGGGCGTAGCGTTTGGCCGGAGCCAGCTAAGCGTAATTAACCCTGGAATGATGCGGAATTAATGCGTCAAAAATAGACATTCAACCAAAATACGTTGAATTTCGAAGTTAAACTATGAGATCTCGTTGAGTATAAGACCGGTATCTCAGTGTCTCACACACCTGCTAAGATTGCGATCTTATCCATCTAGAGCACAACTGTCCTAACTAACATCTTTGGACTATATTACAGATGCAACAAAGTAGTTATTTAGTCTGTAATGGTGTAATTCAAACACCATCCACTCCTAATCTTGGTGAACAGGTTGCTATGCCTGATGAAAACTGAGCTATACGAACAAACTGAGAGAAATTAGCAACCTTAAGTCTCTGTTACTTCAAAGGCCGTGTTACGGCAAAGCAGATGCATTGATCAAACAAGAAATGAGACACCAGTCCACCGTTGGATTATGGAAACGCACACATCAAGGTATAAGTGAAACGTAGCTTGACACTATGTGCAGAACGGCAAAGAAAGGCAATGTTACTGCTACAGAGGAGAGATCCCGTGTTGAGGAAGAGGGGAAGGCCAAGGTGGGAGATAGTTGATGGGGTGACAATCATGACATACCACCAAACAATGTAACGTGATTGGAGACCTAGTGAAAAGCATACTTCAGCCAGCAGTAAAATACAGTGTACACTGTTATTCAGGATATTTCACGGGTCACCAAGAATTGAACCACTTGATTTAATATGATTCAGATAAGTGCATCTTCCCTGTAGGTAACCATAGTATGTCCGCTGCCAAGAGGTCTTCTACCGGACATAGTTTATTTGCCTTGTAACTACATGGTCACTGGTTCAATCCCCATGAACCCCCTTATCCGATACACAAGCACCCAAACTAAGCTCTGTCCACCTCTCGCTCTCCTTCTAGGACTCTTTCCAATCAGACATGTCTAATTAGAAGGTAATAAAGTGTTATTAATGGGCCGACCACTACAAAAGCAGCCTGTTATAGATGACTGCTGTCGGGGAAGGACTCGGGACCCGAATGGCTATTCTCACTTCACTGGTTGTGTGTAAGGCATCACCCCCCTGGCCCATAACAAATGTTCACTATTAACCTTGCTATTAGCAATGATGACTTCCGAGAAACTATCATTCATAAACAACTATCTGTAGCTCACACAGACATGCAAGGACGAGTACGCATGCAGTTACATGCAAGTGTGGACGGGCAGTCCCCTCCGACCCCCCCAAACCGCACAAACGCACACATGCAGAAGAAACATTTTGCCTGATAGTTCTCCAACTGTGAACTAACAAATGGCATTTGAGACGACACTGTTGTCTTCATCAACACTTGTGTTTTAAGGAAGAAGCAGACAAAGGGAATATGAGTTGTAATTACCAGTGTTCTGAGATAACGGTGGTGCAGCAGTGTCAGACAGGGCTCACAGGGTGTAATATGATGAATATTATTCACTGATTACAGTGAGAAAAGAAGCCATCAAACACTCAGCGGCCGCCTACACAGACCTGAGTGACAGGCAGACCCCAGCTAACTACTTTATTAACACAGGGAAATGAATGTCTCATATTCACTAGACTCTCTCACACACACACACACACACACAATTTCCATCCCTCTTTCTCCCTCCCTCCCTGTGATGTGGACTAAATATCTGCCTTGATGCCTCTGTGTGTGTTCTGTCTCTGTGTGCAGACAAAGAACACTAATAAATGAGAGGCCTATTTACAAAGTCAGGTCCACTTTAGCCAATCTCTCCCTGTATGGTCCAGCCAGTTAAGTCTGGGAGAGTGGAAACGCATATCGACAGGGAGGGAGCTGGACAGCCAAGACAATCTATTAAGGGCTGTGTTTTTCAACATCTTGATTTCAACCAGTTTATTTACCAATTCTGGGGCTATGGCATCACAAGGGGGACATTTATGATCGAATGTGATTGGATTACATTGAGCCACTAACTGTGGCTGATTGGTTTAGGGTCCAGATATTAAATAGGAAGAGGGTCGATATTGTGTCTAGGATGGAAGGGAAAGAGGAGATTTGATACTTCATCACTCATGTCATGGATCACTGTTGGATGTAGACTGATGCTAACGTCATGGAAATGGGAAGGGTGCTGACAACATTTTGGAACCTCACAGACAAGTTCAAATTGCTCCATTCTCATTCATTTGAGAGTTGAGATAAATGTATTGTAAATAAGATATTGTAACTAACTGCATGTAGCGTGGCTGTGTTTCTTATAAACTTGAAATCTGATAAAACAATAAACCCAGAAAAAGAAAATGACAAAAAAAGATAAGAAATCATGTCAGGTATGGAATTTGTCAACTGTTAAGGCCACACGCCCGGAAAAAGCGTGGAGTGTGAAAACGAAAACAACCTACACAAAAAAATGAAAGGAACAGAGAAGAGAAAGAGGAGGGACGAGAAGCCATAAATAAATTCAAACTTCATGTCCTGTGAAGAGCAAATATGAAAGACGGCCTCAGAGTAATGAAAGATTGTTTATGTATTCTGGCATGAAATGGGTCTGTGTTGTGAAGTGGGCGGTGAGACGGCAGGCGGAGGGAGACGGATGGACAGGAGTGACAGGGCCGTATTCATCCTCCACGCCCCAGCGGCCGGACTGCTATTGGCGCTCGACAGAGCAATAAATCACGCTCCCTCCAGTCTGTACCTACAGCTTATTACATCCAAGATGACAAATAAATAATACTACCTGTCACACCGGGCCCTTGCTCAAGGATTGAGGCAGAAACCTTTTGATCATCACTCCTGATCTTAAGTGAAAACACTAGAACAAGGGAATTGAAGGCCATGCTTTACTGAGCTTATGAAAGTTGAAGGAGAGAGAGAGAGGGGGAGTAAGGAAGAGAGAGAGAGAGAGAGAGAGAGAGAGAGAGAGAGAGAGAGAGACAAAAAGGGCATCTAGGAAGAGAGGAAAACACTGAGAATGATGCTGCCACTACAGCCTCTCTGTGTAAGGAGAGAAATGATCCAGTAAAGTGTGCGTGTGTGTGTGTGTGTGTGCAACAGAGAGAGTGTGAGAGAGAGGGAGAAAAATAGGAAAAAAGAGAGTGCCCTTGTGTTCTGCAGAAAGAGTGTCTCATTCAGTTGAATAGGACTCTGGAGGATAGGCCAAATCAAAAGCTTTCACCGCTAAACAGGACTGGCGAAGTGGGCGAAAATTGCATTCACCGTTTAGGTTGTATAGGAGAGAGGCCTGCCATTAGCACTCAAGCAAATAGCTATATTAATGCATATCAGAGGCTTCTCTAGACAATATTCATGGACCAGATCAAGCCTTTTTGTGGACACTGAAAGTACTGAGAACCAGTGGGGAAAGAAAACAAATAAAGATAGATTTTGACTAATGTGTGTACTTTGTTTTGTGGTGGTGTTTTTATGTTGAGTTGGGTTCTTTCCTCTCTATATACAGGTCACATGGCTGTAGTAATGTTGTCAATACTAAAAAGGTAACAGAAATTGATCTGGTCAACCAATCCTTTAGGGTCTTATTGATAGAGACTTCTCCCTCACTCAAAATGGAAATGAATACATTATTAGAGAGAGAGTATACTTTATATGGTCAACCATCAACCTGCCACAGCCAAAGAGTCAAAATAGTCTTACGTAGTCAGCTAAGGTTAATCAAATACTGAGACTGCTGAATGCATACACAATTTAGCCTATTCTGAGACATGTTCACAATCATTGTAAAACTAGTCGACTACATATCTGTTCAGGTGATAAATCGAACATGAATGAAATCGATAACAGGACAGTTCTCTCATTAAAGGAAAAGTGTGTAGATAAACAGGCAGACGATAAGGTGCTATTGTCTCTACTATGCCACACTCCAACACTGACCTTACCTTCCCTTTAAATCAAGGGGCTCGCTCTCTTAAACAGGGAACAATTTACTTAGTGCTGTCCCTCCATAAAAATTAAAAGCCTTCCACAACAACAAATGAAAAAGCAGCAGGGTGATAGAACTCACACATGTCACCTTCAGCAACACTCCCGCACTGAGTATTTCCCCGGGCCTCTACTCCTCCTCTGACATGTGTGTGTGTGTGTGCGCTGCAGAGCTCCACAAAGGAAGTAGGGGCCCCTGATTAAAGAGTGTGCTGTCATAAAGGTTACTGAATTGCAAATGGACCTCTCCATCTTCCCTGTAATGAAGGTAGAAAGGAGAGAGAGAGAGAATGAGAGAGAGAGAGAAAATGAGCGAGAGGGAGCGAGAGCGAGAGAGAGAGTGTGTGTGTGTGTGGTGGCTATTATGAGAGCATGTTAAAGGGGGGTCCCAGCCAGTATCAGCCCCAGTCCGTCTCAGTCCTGGCTCCTCCACAGCAACCACAGGACACATTCATCACTGGACCAAGCCATGGTTAATTGCAAGTTGTATATCACGCTGACATCTCCAGGTATAGGGGAAGGAAACTCATTATTTTGGCGACTAGATGCAGGGCTATATGTCTGGACCCCCCCACACACCTCACTCTCTCTCCCCACCCCCTCCCTCCACACCTGGGACCAGGCTCAACATGACAAGGAAAAATGGATTCTGCATTAACCTTCTAATTAATATCCTGGCAATGCTATATCGTTGTAGCGTTCAGCACCTTCACAACCCATCATACATTCACTCAACCAATCACACGAAGAAGACACATGCATTGTGCGTGTTTGTGTGTTGGTGCGTGTGTGTGTGTGCGTGTGTGTGTGCATGGGTGCGAGCGTGCATGTGAGTGTAACCAGATTACCCAACACCTTTCCTCACATCATGTCATATCAGACTAATACCAGCTGCTGTTAGTAGTCTGAGAGTGTTCAGTAATCAAGGTCGACCTATAGCTAGCTATTAGCTACAAATCTTCCACAAAGAGTTTGGATATGATGATTTAAAGAAAAATGGAACCAGCTTCCAACAGTCTAGTTTTATTTCAATTTCTGCAAGTGCTACAGTAGGCAATATATGCTAATGTAAGGCAGTTGATAAATCACTAATCATATTTTCCAGACATTTTGCATTCTCTCAGAAGTTCCAAAAATGATGTAGCTTGAAGATAAGTCACATTGCGTCATTATATAAAAAAAATGTACCCAGATATTTCGGCAAGCGTTAACGTTGATGAGCAAAAGCAAACGAGCCAAGGGCATGGCATGGCATCATTGATCAAACATTGTCATTTAAGCACTGCTAATTACGTAGATGCACTCAGTGACACACACACACACACACTCAGATGCAGGCATGTACTACCACAGTGCTTCCCAATTCCAGTCTGGAGTACACCCAACGGCACACATTTTTGTGGTAGACCCTAGACAAACTCACCTGATTCAACTTGATAATTAATCATCAAGCCCTCAATGAGTTGAATCAGGTGTTTTTGTCCGGGCTAAAACAAAAATGTGTGCTGTTGGGGGTACTCAAGGACTGGAGTTGGGAAACACTGAACACACACAAATGCAAACCCATCAGTTACCCAGAGATATACACCCAGATACAGAAAACAAACCAGAATGGGGTGCGATTACATGACATTATGTTTCCCATGCACACTGGGCCCTGAATAAAGACATCTGAACATTCTCCACAAATACAAGGAGGCATCACATGTCGCTTTTTTAAGCCCAATCGCTTATATATAAACATTTAGGCCATTCGCATCCAGCTAACTAACCATAACAAGCGTATTATTCCGCTGCATTGGGCTCGGTCTGAAATGGCACCCTACTCCCTATGCTGGGCACTACTATTTACAGTTCCTTCATAAAGTATTCAGACCCTTTGTCTTTTGCCACATTTTGTTACGTTACAGTCTAATTATAAAATTTATAAAATTATTTATTTTTCCTCATCAATCTACTCACAATACCCCATAATGACAAAGCAAAAACTGTTTTTTTACAGAAATAGCAGAAATAACAGAAATAGCTTATTTATATAAGTATTCAGACCCTTTACTATGACAATCAAAATGAACCTCAGGTGCATCCTGTTTCCATTGATCATCCTTGAGATGTTTCTACAACTTTATTGGAGTCTACCTGTGGTAAATTCACCAGACCAAACGGGGGAGAAGGGCCTAATTCAGGGAGGTTACCTAGAACCCAATGGTCACTCTGACAGAGCTCTAGACTTCCTCTGCATCACTCCACCAATCAGGCCTTTATGGTAGAGTGGCCAGATGGAAGCCACTCCTCAGTAAAAGGTAAATGACAGCCCACATGACAGAGTTTGCCAAAAGGCACCTAAAGGATTCTCAGACCATGAGAAACAAAATTCTCTGGTCTGATGAAACCTAGATTGAACTCTTTGGCCTGAATGCCAAGCATCACATCTGGAGGAAACCTGGCACCATCCCTACGGTGAAGCATGGTGGTGGCAGCATCATGCTGTGGGAATGTTTTCCAGCAGCAGGGACTGGGAGACTAGTCAGGATCGAGGGAAAGATGAACTGTGCAAAGTACAGAGAGATCCTTGATGAAAACCTGCTCCAGAGCGCTCAGGACCTCAGACTGGGTCGAAGGTTCACCTTCCAATAGGACAACAACCCTAAGCACGCAGCCAAGAGAACACAGGAGCAGCTTCGGGACAAGTCTCTGAATGTCATTGAGTAGCCCAGCCAGAGCCCGGACTTGAACCTGATCAAACATCTCTGGAGAGACCTGGAAATAGCAGTGCAGCAACGATCCATATCCAACCTGACAGAGCTTAAGAGGATCATCAGAGAAGAATGGAAGAAACTCCCAAAATACAGGTGTGCTAAGATTGTTGCATCATATCCAAGAAGACTTCAGGCTGTAATTGCTGCCAAAGGTGCTTCAACAAAGTAGTGAGTCAGCGGTTTGAATAGGTAGGAGGTCAGAGACCTGGCAGTGTGGTGCTAGGACAACAGCCTCTCCCTCAATGTGAGCAAGATAAAGGAGCTGATTGTGGAATATAGAAAAAAGGCGGGCCAAACAGGCTCCCATTAACATTGACGGGGCTGTTGTGGAGCAGGTTGAGAGTTTCAAGTTCCTTGGTGTCCACATCACCAACGAACAATCATGGTCCAAACACACCAAGACAGTCGTGAAGAGGGCATGACAACACCTTTTCCCCCTCAGGAGACTGAAAAGATTTGGCATTGGTTCCCAGATCCTCAAAAGGTTCTACAGCTGCACCATCGAGAGCATCCTGACCGGTTGCATCACCGCCTGGTATGGCAACTGCTCAGCATCTGACCCTACAGAGGGTAGTGAGTATGGCCCAGTACATCACTGGGGCAAAGCATCCTGCCATCCAGGACCAATATAATAGGCGGTGTCAGAGGAAAGCCCAAAAAATTGTCAGAGGCTCCAGTCACCCAAGTCAGCAAGCAAGCTGTACCAGATCGCCAAGTCTAGGACCAAAAGGGTCCTTAACAGCTTCTACCCCCAAGCCATAAGACTGGAGAACAATTAATCAAATGGCCACCGGACTATTTACATTGACACCCCACAATTTGATTTGTACACTGCTACTACTCGCTGTTTATTATCTATGTAGTCACCTCACCCCTACCTACATGCACAAATGACCTCGACTAACCTGTACCCCCGCACATTGCCTCGGTACTGGTACCCCCTGTATATAGCCTCGTTATTGTTATTTTATTGTGTTTCTTTTGATTATTTTTTACTTTAGTTTATTTGTTAAATATTTTCTTAACTCTTTCTTGAACTGCACTGTTGGTTAAGGACTTGTAAGTAAGCATTTCACGGTAAGGTCAACACTGTTGGTTAAGGGCTTGTAAGTAAGCATTTCACGGTAAGGTCAACACTGTTGGTTAAGGGCTTGTAAGTAAGCATTTCACGGTAAGGTCAACACTGTTGGTTAAGGGCTTGTAAGTAAGCATTTCACGGTAAGGTCAACACTGTTGGTTAAGGGCTTGTAAGTAAGCATTTCACGGTAAGGTCAACACTGTTGGTTAAGGGCTTGTAAGTAAGCATTTCACGGTAAGGTCAACACTGTTGGTTAAGGGCTTGTAAGTAAGCATTTCACGGTAAGGTCAACACTGTTGGTTAAGGGCTTGTAAGTAAGCATTTCACGGTAAGGTCAACACTGTTGGTTAAGGGCTTGTAAGTAAGCATTTCACGGTAAGGTCAACACTGTTGGTTAAGGGCTTGTAAGTAAGCATTTCACGGTAAGGTCTACACTGTTGGTTAAGGGCTTGTAAGTAAGCATTTCACGGTAAGGTCTACACTGTTGGTTAAGGGCTCGTAAGTAAGCATTTCACGGTAAGGTCTACACTGTTGGTTAAGGGCTCGTAAGTAAGCATTTCACGGTAAGGTCTACACTGTTGGTTAAGGGCTTGTAAGTAAGCATTTCACGGTAAGGTCTACACTATTGGTTAAGGGCTTGTAAGTAAGCATTTCACGGTAAGGTCTACACTATTGGTTAAGGGCTTGTAAGTAAGCATTTCACGGTAAGGTCTACACTGTTGGTTAAGGGCTTGTAAGTAAGCATTTCACGGTAAGGTCTACACTGTTGGTTAAGGGCTTGTAAGTAAGCATTTCACGGTAAGGTCTACACTGTTGGTTAAGGGCTTGTAAGTAAGCATTTCACGGTAAGGTAAACACTGATGGTTAAGGGCTTGTAAGTAAGCATTTCACGGTAAAGTCTACACTGTTGGTTAAGGGCTTGTAAGTAAGCATTTCACGGTAAGGTCTACACTGTTGGTTAAGGGCTTGTAAGTAAGCATTTCACGGTAAGGTCTACACTGTTGGTTAAGGGCTTGTAAGTAAGCATTTCACGGTAAGGTCTACACTGTTGGTTACGGGCTTGTAAAGCATTTCACGGTAAGGTCTACACTGTTGGTTACGGGCTTGTAAAGCATTTCACGGTAAGGTCAACACTTGTATTCGGCACATGTGACAAAAAGTTTGATTTGATTTGAATACTTATGCAAATGTGATATCAGTTTTTTATTTTGAATACATTTGCTAAAATTTCTAAAACCTGTTTTTGCTTTGTCATTATGGGGTATGGTGTGTAGATTGATGAGGAAAAACATGTATTTAATCCATTTTAGAACAACGCTGCAACGTAAGCAAATTTGGGGGAAAAGTCAAGGGGTCTGAATACTTTCTGAATGCACTGTAATATATTTAGCTTTTCCACTTAGTATAACCCTCCTTATCTAGCTACATTTACCAGAGGGAGACCATAGACAGGATGTTCAGATCATTCTCACTGTGACAAAAACAAATACTTGGGGTATATAAGTATAACTGACGTTTACCCTGCGGTACCCACCCTTTCCTCCCACCCCCAGCCTCTGTCTATAGGAATAGCAGTAAAAATATTTGTGCTGCTGCGGACTTGGCTCTGGTTGCAATGTGGTCAGGACTTCTTCCAGATTATAATAAACCAGACACCAGGAACTGCGGCTGACTTGCTCCCTAGGCCGAGCACTCTGCTCTGGGGCTGTAAACTCTACGACCTGGGGGCGGCGGGTGGTGGATGGGTCAATACACTGCTGTGCTGCCTGGGGATGTGAGAGGGGATGGAGGGGTGGAGGGAGGGGATAGAGAGGCAGGGAAAGGACAAATGCCTGAGAAGTAGTCACCAAGGGGTCAAAGTGCATAGAGGGTGCATTTACTAGGCAGAGGAGCCAGGAGGAGAGGGTAGGCGTGGAGAGGGGGCACAAAGACAAACAACAAAAGAACACACAAGACATCAAGGATCTCCCTCACCCAAGATATCCTCCAATTAGAGATGAGAAGGTGACACCCAGAGAGGAGCTGGAAGGTCATGCCATCTACGGAGACTTTGTTGGTACAATGCAAACACACTCGACTGTAGCTCCAACAATTACTTGTTTTTAAAAAGATACACCAGTGTATTCATCAAGCTTTTCAGCACTTGTCAAAACAGAATCAACCAGAGGCAAGGCCCTCCGCAAAAACCCATAGAGGAGAAACTAAACACCTTGAAGTGAAGGGTCCTAAAAAGTGTAAGGAAAAACACAAGCTTGGTTAGTAAACTGAATGTTGAGGGAGCTGTAATGTCATTTCAGCTTGAAGAACATTAAAGGGTCTCTAGCAGGCCTACATCCCAAATGGCACCATCTTCCCTATCTAGTGTATACCACAGTGTAAACCCCTATGGGCCATAGTTAAAAGTACTGCACTAGCTTGGGAATAGGGAGCCATTTTGGACACAGGCCCTGGGCTCAACTGGTGAACTCAAAGTGATGCTTATCATGTATACTGAAAATATGCTATTAATGCATGAGCACAGCTGAGGGAAGGGCTGGGAAGGCTGGAGGGAGGAACGCAGTGAAATGGCACCCTATTCCCTATAATATAGTCCACTACTTTTAACAAGGGCCCAGGTGGATGTGTCCTTTAGTATAGGTGTCAAAGCCAACCTAAAAAGGTCTGGTGAATGTTGAATCAACCATCTACATGTACATAAAGGCAACAAATTACCTTACTTTTATTCTGTAACTTTTCCCATGTCAATATGTCAAGCAAACACTACCCACATTCCTATAAAGCTAATGTGTAGGCCTACAGGTACCTTAAAACAGCCCTACTGCAGTATATACCCCTACTAGTATACACATCTTATCTTAAAATCAGCATACCTATTCCATTCCATATTTCCCCATAGGCTTTAACTCATTCACAGTTGATAATTCCAGCAGTGCAAAGGGTTAAACGCTATACTGCAGGGACTTAGTCAAAGAGACAGGCCTAGCTACCTTTTAAATAATTTTCACTAATTCACTTCCTGTATTTTATTAAAGCCGTTGATGATTCATCATCTCCCCTTTTAATTAGCGTAGCCACTTAGCACGCGAAAGACAGAACTCCCCCTAAAAGAAAGAAGACGCTGCTACTGTGCTGTGGCGGAAATATCCATTCAACAACAAGTACAATGGGCAATTAACAAAGCCTCTGCAAACCGTAAATAGTTCACGAACAAACAAGGCCCCCCAAAAAAACATTAACAAGCCAGGCCCAAAATCTACACTAAGCAGCCATTATCAAGTCTTATTTACCTAACATATAGCCTGGAGTATACAGTATGGGAGTACATGTTAGGATTGCTGAGTCAAATATAAACAGCGTTAAATGAGATCTCCAGGCTGTCACTATGTGGGGTATTTCTCTCTTTGATTAGAGCTAGAGCAACACAGGACTTAGCTGAACTGATAGGACCAAGATAAATCACAAAGACTGTGTTGCACCACGTGCTAGTCACTTGGTTTGGTAGACAGGGTTATGTCATTGGGCCTGGCAAGCCCAGCGACTCTTTTTGTCTCACGACACAACTTCTACAGTTAGCCTAGATAATGAGCACTGATACCAACACACTTTCATCTGAGCTGAAAGCAATCTTTGCTTCTGTGTTTTTTTGTGTTGAGCATATTGTTCTCAGAACTTGATATCCTCTCTCTTCTCTCTTGACACAATGAACTACAACAGTTAGATAATGATACCAACACATTTTCACTTCATCTCTTTCGCTTTGTGTCTACTTTGTGCAGAGTAAAGAAGCTGGCATTTAGCATTAGCATATTGTTCTCAAAGATAGCTATCGAAAGAATTCTGTTGCTTGCTTGCCGAGTGTGTCGGCAAACCCCAAACTGTGTTTTACTGCAGAGGGAGCTGTGTTTTAACGGGACACACCTCGGCAGGGAGGAGAACGTGGTCATGAAAAAGCTCTTCTCAACAACAGTTATAATAGAGTTGTTGTATAACCATCCACTTACTAACTTTGGCAGGTCATAAATCAGTCAACAGTAAATAGCATCCTTTATCAGATCATAAAATCTGCTTGTAGGCATTTAATTTCCCCCCCTCTTGTTTTAACAAGGAAGCAGGCAGCCTGGAGAAGCTCTGTGGTGTTTTTATAGAGGTTAAAAGAAAGGTAACTGGCAGTGTGTAAACAGCGTTCAGACTAGCAGAGCGGACCACTTTATATGGATTTCTTTTTTGCCCGCGAGCGAACAAGAACAAAATGAAAATCTAAGAGCATTCTTGTAAGAGCAGGTATTTTAGTTTGTTAATCGTGTTTGGTTGATGGATGCATATCGAGTGAATAATGGTATTTGTTTGCGGCAGCTAGGCTCATATAACGAGGCAGCTGCTTGGAGGAGAGCCAGCATTGACGCTGTAGCCATGACTTTAACAAGCTCTGGATTCCCACAAACAAAGGAATTGTCAGTGCACTTTGTTGAACTACTAGATGTGGTGTAGTAGGGCACTTTCATTATAGGACCGTCTCCCCAAAACATTGTACAATTCTACACAGCTATATGTACAGTACAGATACTACATCTACACTTCACAGATACTACATCTACACTTCACAGAAACTACATCTACACTTCAATACTACATTTTGATGTCCTATCGCATGTAAGAATTTGTATTTGTTTAGAGTAAATTACCCTGCTCTTCACACTTCACCCTGACAGTCATGGTCAGTCAGTGTAGGGGTGGTCCTGCTGGTTTTGGGGTGGGGCTCCTTACCCTGGCCGTACGCCTGTCCTATCCCCACCCCTCCCCTGACCCACCCTGGGCCTGGCAAAATGGTAGCCCTGATAAACATTCTGCTCTCTGGGCAGCTTTTTACAGAAGGCAGGGTCAGAAGTTAAGGCCTATGAACTTGTCACCTCCTGGAGTGGGTGGGGTAGGAGGTTGTGGGGAGGAGGTGAGGAATGGAAGGAGGGATGTGGGGGGATCATCCCTCTCTTCAATGCAGCGTGAGTGGTAGGATTTACAACTGCATGCTGACTGCATTGCCAGCAAAGTAGAAAGGCACCTGATAGCATCTCTTTATGGGAGGAACCTCCCCCGTCCCGACCCCTTTGTAGTCTCACTCACAGCCACCCCCTTACCCCCTACAACATAAATCATGTTCATTACTTGACTGGACAAATGTGAAACGGTCAGTCAGTATGGTGGAGAAGAGAGGAGAGGCTTGGAAAGGAAGGTTGGGAGTTTCCTGCACTGGGTTTACAAGTCTGCATGGTCTGGGTTATCACTCTGTCATCCATCCTGAGTCACTGTGTAATCTATTAGGCCATTTATTGAAACTAGATTTTGTTTTCGAAGATGTGGACAAGATGGGTGGGAGTGGGGACAGACACTGTGTTACTGACAGACTGACAAAGGCAGGGATCTGTTGTCTGACATAGACAGGTATCTGTTGTCTATCTGACTCTAGGCCAGCTCATCCGTCTCTCTGGGTGGTCTCTTTGTGCTGGGCTCGTAAAGGAAACTTAATGACTGACTTGGGATCAGCAGGTTACTGTGTTAAGATGCAGATGCTTAACTTAGTTACCAAACAAGGAATGTGTGGTTTTGAAATGGAAGTGAAAAATGTATTTTGAAGAATATTACTAACAACAACTGATTATACACATTTCGGCCAAGGGATCCGTGGAATACATTTAGAGTTTGTAATAAAATACACAGTAATATTATTAATCTACCATGTACAGTCGTGGCTAAAAGTTTTGAGAATGAAACAAATATTAATTTTCACAAAGTTTGCTGCCTTAGTTTGTATGATGGCAATTTGCATATACTCCAGAATGTTATGAAGAGTGATCAGATGAATATTAATTAATTGCAAAGTCTCTCTTTGCCATGCAAATGAACTAAATCCCCCCCAAAAATGTCCACTGCATTTCAGCCCTGCCACAAAAGGACCAGCTGACATCATGTCAGTGATTCTCTCATTAACACATGTGTGAGTGTTGACGGGGACAAGGCTGGAGATCACTCTGTCATGCTGATTGAGTTTGAATAACAGACCGGAAGCTTCAAAAGGAGGGTGGTGCTTGGAATCATTGTTCTTCCTCTGTCAACCATGGTTACCTGAAAGGAAACACATGCCCTCGTCATTGCTTTGCACAAAAAGGGCTTCAAAGGCAAGGATACTGCTGCAAGTAAGATTGCACCTAAATCAACCGGTTATTGGATCATCAAGAACTTCAAGGAGAGCGGTTCAATTGTTGTGAAGAAGGCTTCAGGGCGCCCAAGAAAGTCCAGCAAGCGCCAGGACCGTCTCCTAAAGTTGATTCAGCTGCGGGACCGGGGCACCACCAGTACAGAGCTTGCTCAGGAATAGCAGTAGGCAGATGTGAGTGCATCTGCACGCACAGTGAGGTGAAGACTTTTGGAGGATGGCCTGGTGTCAAGAAGGGCAGCAAAGAAGCCACTTCTCTCCAGGAAAAACATCAGGGTCAGACTTATATTCTGCAAAAGGTACAGGGATTGGACTGTTGAGAACTGGGGTAAAGTCATTTTCTCTGATGAATCCCCTTTCTGATTGTTTGGGGCATCCGGAAAAAAGCTTGTCCGGAAAAGACAAGTGGAGCGCTACCATCAGTCCTGTGTCATGCCAACAGTAAAGCATCCTGAGACCATTCATAGCTTCTCAGCTAGGAGAATGGGCTCACTCACAATTCTGCCTAAGAACACAGCCATGAATAAAGAATGGTACCAACACTTCCTCCGAGAGCAACGTCTCCCAACCATCCAGGAACAATTTAGTGATGAACAATGCCTTTTCCAGCATGATGGAGCACCTTGCCATAAGCCCAAAGTGATAACTAAGTGGCTTGGGGAACAAAACATCAATATTTTGGGTCCATGGCCAGGAAATTCCCCAGACCTTAATCCCATTGAGAAATTGTGGTCAATCCTCAAGAGGAGGGTGGACAAACAAAAACCCACAAATTCTGAGAATCTCCAAGCATGCCATCAGTCAGGATGTGGCCCAGAAGTTAATTGACAGCAGGGCGGATTGCAGAGGTCTTGAAAAAGAAGGGTCAACACTGCAAATATTGACTCTTTGCATCAACTTCATGTAATTGTCAATAAAAGCCTTTGACACTTATGAAATGCTTGTAATTATACTTCACTATTCCATAGTAACATCTGACAAAAATATCAAGACACTGAAGCAGCAAACCTTGTGAAAATTAATATTTGTGTCATTCTCAAATCTTTTGGCCAGGACTCTATGTTCTTAACTCTGGGCAAGATGGGCCTGGGAGGCTCACAGGGATATTGGCATCCACAGTACTACACCAATTATACCTTTTTCAACTCAATACTTTTTTCTTACATAAATGCAATGTAATTTAAGCATAACAATGTGAAAAGTTCTCTCTCTGCCACATGACAACCTGTAGAATTAGCTTGAAAACGACTAAATTGTCCTTCAAGGGCCCGAGACTTGGTTTGTCAAGCCATAGACTGCCGAAGTCACAGCGAAACTCCTTATATTCCATTTCTTAGCGCACTCCAGTTGTGTTCTGATTATGAGTTGTGTTCATAAAAGGTGTCCCTGGCCTGAAAAAGTTTGAGAACCCCTATCTTAGACAACAGAACTGTCACGGATGTTGTAAGAACGGGACCAAGGCGCAGCGGATGTTGAGGTCCACATATTTAATTCAAAGAGAAACTTAAACAAAACAAAACATATCAATAAACCAACAACTAAACGTGACTACGTGGTGCACAAACACAAAACAATATCCCACAAACAAAGGTGGGGAAAAAAGCTACTTAACTAATTAGAGACAATGATTACCAGTTGCCTCTAATTGGGAATCATACAAAACACCAACAGAAACTAAAACTAGAACACAACATAGAAATGATAAATTAGAATACCCCCTAGTCACACCCCGACCTACTACACCATAGAGAAACAAGGGCTCTCTATGGTCAGGGCGTGAACAAAACCGACAAAGTTTTCATTCATGATTGTAAAACAGGGGCTGTTTCTGTAAAAATGGGAGAATAAAAACCATGTAAATGTCAGTCTTTCAGCATACTTGGAGCAATATAAGTACCGGTTGTATATTTTTTTCAGGAAAAAAATAAAGTTACTAAAATGAATCTCATCCCAAAACTCACTCCTTTCAGTTTCACAATTGACATATTTCTATTCCATTACAACGTGAATACCAATCTTCAAGCAAACTGCGATTTTTTTTTAACCCACAACCACAAAACAGAATTCCAAAGACTGAAAAGGTCATTCACACACAATAACAATCCTTTCAAGAGTACACTCACACACTGCCTTCTGGGTAATTACAGTTCTTTGGCTGGAGTGTTCTGTGTTTCGCTTTGCTTGTTCTGTCTCAAAAGCTAACAACCTCTCATTATTCACGGTTTGAGTAAGGCCTTTTTTCCTTCAGAGGGGCAAATTACACATGAGAGTGACAGCTTTCAGAGAGAGGAGAGGCAGCCTCCCCAGCTTCCAGTAAGTGCAGTCTTAAATCATGGGGAGGGAGAAGGGCACTGACTGACTTCAGCCCTGCAGTATTTGGGCCTGACTTTGACGCAAGGGCAGTTCAGCCTATAGCCATGGCTATACTGTAGTACTATAGTATAGGTAGTTCAGTTCAACTAACTGTCCTCCATCTTGGCACCAAACCTTCCACGACAATCACATTCTAACATGGAATGTACAGTAATTCTGGAATTGGAACTGTTTGGAGCCAATATGGCATCTATTGACGTTCCAATTCTCAGACAGTGACATGTAGGTGAACTCCGTGTGAACAGGATCTGTTTCTACAAGCCCTCTGGGCCTTACTCTAGTACCAGGGAGACTGACAAAGGCACACATACATGCACGAATACACACCACTTGATCTACCTGTCTGTCTTTCTGGAGGCAAAGAGAGGATAATGAAAGTCAGAGATATTTACACTCAGAGAGTGTTAGTGGATTCAGCTATTTCAGCCACACCCATTGCTGACAGGTGTATAAAATCGATCACACAGCCATGGTCTTACTGAAGAGCTCAGTCACTTTTAACGTGGCACTGTCATAGGATGCCACCTTTCCAACAAGTCAGTTCATCAAATTTCTGCCCTGCTAGAGCTGCCCTGTTCAACTGGAAGTGCTGTTATTGTGAAGTGGGAATGTTTACGAGCAACAACGGCTTAGCCGCGACGTGGTAGGCCACACAAGCTCACAGAACAGGTCCGCCAAGTGCTGAAGAGCGTAGTGCGTAAAAATCTGTCCTCAGTTGCAACACTCATTACAGAGTTCCAAACTGCCTCTGGAAGCAAGGTCTGTACGTTGGAAACCTCATGAAATGGGTTTCCATGGCCGAGCAGCCGCACACAAACATAAGATCATCATACGCAATGCCAAACATAAACTGGAGTAGTGTAAAGCTCGCAACAGTGGAAATGCATTCTCTGAAGTGATGAATCACGCTTTACAATCTGGCAGTCCGATGGACGAATCTGGCTACCTGCACGAATGCATAATGTCAACTGTAAAGTTTGGTGGAGGAGGAATGATGGTCTGGGGCTTTATTTCATGATTCGGGCTAGGTCCCTTAGTTCCAGTGAAGGGAAATCTTAACTCTACAGCATACAATGACATTCTAGATGATTCTACGCTTCCAACTTTGTAGCAACAGTTTGGGGAAGGCCCTTTTCTGTTTCAGCATGACAATGACCCCGTGCACAAAGCGAGGTCCATACAGAAATGGTTTGTAAAGATCGGTGTGGAAGAACTTGACTGGCCGGCACAGAGCCCTGACCTCAACCCAATTGAACACCTTTGGGATAAATTAGAACGCCAACTGAGAGCCAGGCCTATTCGCCCAACATCAGTGCCCGACCTCACTAATGCACTTGTTGCTGAATGGAAGCAAGTCCCCGCAGCAATGTTCCAACATCTAGTGTAAAGCCTTCCGAGAAGAGTGGAGACTGTTACATCAGCAAAGGGGGCACCCTCCATATTAATGCCCATGATGTTGGAATCAGATGTTTGACGAGCAGGTGTCCATATGATTTTGGACATTTAGTGTATTTAAAGCGTATTATCCTGGGGAGGAAAACAGGGCCAGCTGGAAAACACTGTCTGAAAAGAAAACTAGGTGTTAACAATTGTGTGTGTACTATATATATATATATTGACAATTGATGTGGAAGCTCAAATACACACAATTTGATGTTGTTTATATATCAGGAACAATGACCTCATTGTTTTAGAAGCTCTGGGATTCTATTCTGGTGATGAAGAAGCCTGTTTTTCTTTCACTGTGGTCAACATCACACACACACGCATATATATATATGCGTGTGTGTGTGATGTTGACCACAGTGAAAGAAAAACAGGCTTCTTCATCACCAGAATAGAATCCCAGAGCTTCTAAAACAATGAGGTCATTGTTCCTGATATATAAACAACATCAAATTGTGTGTATTTGAGCTTCCACATCAATTGTCAATGGTTGACATTACTATCATCCCTTCAATACATGCTTTAATAAATACTAGCAGATACCCTCCCGATTTATCTCAACTTGGGATGTATGAAATACCCAGCAGCGCTACAGTCCTGACATACTCCAGGTGTTGTTAATACCTCTCCAAGAGCAGCTGACTTAGCGTCTTGTCCTCTGTAGAGAGAGAGAGTACACGCCAGGACACCAACCAACTATGTGTCTGTCACGATTATATATACACACACACCCAACGGAACGAGGACACTTATACCAGCTACACACATGCCATTGGGGCGGCAGGGTAGCATAGTGGTTAGAGCGTTGGACTAGTAAACGAAAGGTTGCAAGTTCGAATCCCCGAGCTGACAAGGTACAAATCTATCATCCTGCCCCTGGACAAGGCAGTTAACCCACTGTTCCTAGGCTGTCATTGAAAACAAGAATTTGTTCTTAACTGACTTGCCTAGTCAAATAAAGGTTAAATAAAAAATTGTCCTGCTGCTGCACCCAATCTAATAACAGCATGTCTGTTACATCCTTTTCATTGCTCAGGCACTGCTTTAATTGGATAAACGACATCAAAGCATTCTCTGTGTCTTGTGTGGGCTTGTTACACTGATGCTCAAAATATGTTGGGGATATCAAAGTTTAATAGGTATCAACAACACAAAGACCATTGTGAGCGTTGGTTAGAGCAGTGGTTCCCAAGCTGTTGGGCGCGCTGCTCTAACCAACGCCCATATGTATACAGTACCAGTCAAAAGTTTGGACACAACTACTCATTCAAGGGTTTTCCTTTATTTTTACTACTTTCTACATTGTAGAATAATAGTGAAGACATCAGAAGCATTAAACACAAAAAAGTGTTACACAAAACAAAATATATTGTAGATTTTAGATTCTTCAAAGTAGCCACCCTTTCAATTGATGACAGTTTTGCACTCTCTTGGCATTCTCTCAACCAGCTTCATATGGAATCCTTTCCCAACCGTCTTGAAGGAGTTCCCAAATATGCTGAGCACTTGTTAGCTGCTTTTCCTTCACTCTGCGGTCCAACTCATCCCAAACCATCTCAATTGGGTTGAGATCGGGTGATTGTGGAGGCCAGGTCATCTGGTGCAGCACTCCACTCCACTGTCCTTCTTGGTCAAATAGCTCTTTCACAGCCTGGAGGTGTGTGATAGGTCATTGTCCTGTGGAAAAAAAATTCTCGTCCCACTAAGCGCAAACCAGATGGGATGGCGTATGGCTGCAGAATGCTGTGGTAGCCATGTTGTTTAAGTGTGCCTTGAATTGTAAATAAATCACAGACAGTGTCACCAGCAAAGCACCCACACACATCACACCTCCTCCTCCATGCTTCACGGTGGGAACCACACAAGCAGATATCATCTGATTTACGCCGTCTCCTCTGAATAGTTGATGTTGAGATGTGTCTGTTACTTGAACTCTGTGAAGCATTTATTTGCATTTATTTGAGGCTGGTAACTCTAATGAATGTATCCTCTGCAGCAGAGGTAACTCTGGGTCTTCCTTTCCTGTGACGGTTCTCATGAGTTTCATCATAGTGCTTGATGTTTTTTGTGACTGCACTTGAAGAAACTTTCAAAGTTCTTGACATTTTCCAGATTAACTGACCTTCATGTCTTAAAGTAATGATGGACTGTCATTTCTCTTTGCTTATTTGAGCTTTTCTTGCCATAATATGGACTTGGTCTTTTACCAAATAGGGCTACCTTCTGTATACCCCCCTACCTTGTCACAACACAACCGTATGCCAACCCTACCTTGTTACAACACAAACGCATTAAGGAAACAAATCCCACAAATGAACTTTTAACAAGGCACACATGTTAATTGAAATGCATTCCGAGTGACTACCTCATGAAGCTTGTTGAGAGAATGCCAAGAGTGTGCAAAGCTGTCATCAAGGCAAAATATAAAATGTATTTTGATTTGATTAACACTTTTTTGAATCAATATGTGTTATTTCATAGTTTTGATGTCTTCACTATTATTCTACAATGTAGAAAATAGTAAACATAAGGGCCTCCCTAGTGGTGCAGTGGTCTAAGACGCTGCATCTCAGTGCTAACTGTACCACTAGAGATTCTGGGTTTGAGTCCAGGCTCTGTCGCAGTCGGCCGCAACTGGGAGACCCATGGGGTGGCGCACAATTGGCCCAGTGTCGTCCGGGTTAGGGGTGGGGTTGGCCGGCAGGGCAGGGCGCAGTGCATGCTGACACAGTCGCCAGGTGCACAGTGTTTTCTCCAGCACATTGGTGCGGTTAAGTGGGCATTGTGTCAAGAAGCAGTGCGGTTTGGCTGGGTTGTGTTTCGGAGGATGCACAGCTCTCGAACTTCGCCTCTCCTGAGTCCGTACGGGAGTTGCAACGATGAGACAAGACTGTAACTACCAATTGGATACCACTAAATTGGGGAGAAAAAGGGGTAAAAAAAACTAAATTTTAAGAAAATAGTAAACCAGAAAAAAACCTGTGTGTACAAAGTGTACAAACTTTTGACTGTATATATTTACTGATTTTTACACTTGAAAGTAAAAATAATACAATGTACTGGGTGCAATAACGAATTTGGGTAGTGCATCAGCAGTTGTCCTGTCATGTCAGTCATTACAGAGCTATTTATAACTTCTCCGAAATGTCCAGGGCCAGATTCCCTAAAGCATCTTAATACTAAGTACATCATTAGTTACATCTCTGAGCTGTTTCCCAAAGCCATTGTTGCTAAAGTTGCTCTTGAAAACGCTTGTTATTTACCGACTGGCTCAGAACAGCTAAGTGCATTGTTAGATGCTTTTTGCCCTTCTGCGTCACTTTATACACAAACAAGCTATGCTCAACACAAAATCAAGATGTTTATCTGTCTTTCTGTGACCACCAATAAGTTCAGAACGAATGTAACTACAAATACAAAGTTGAAAATGTATTTTCAATTGTTACTAAGAAGCGAAGGATATGCTTAAAATAAAAACTGAGATGACTGTATTAAAAGATAAATACACTAAAGGCTACATAGACCTATATATATATATATATATATATATATATATATATGAATGATATTGAAATCATTTATATATATATATATATATATATATATATATATGAATGATATTGAAATCATTTTCATTTAATGAAGTTTAATTCAGTTATTTGTAAGCTGCTGTCTGAAATTTTTGCCTCAATATATTTAATGACGTATAATATCTCTAATGATGTGCCAAATATTGATTTAGTGCATTATTATAGAGACATTTGTAGCCCTAGTTGATATTATCTCTAGGAGCTGATCCGTCGTCAGTTATGTGGAATAATTCTACTTTGAAGGTATGATTTGAAAGGGAGAACACTTATCCGAGAGCAGTGCTGCCTTTCTTTCGATCCTATCAGTATACATCCTCTGCATGTTGTTTTGGGAAACGCATGTAATGTCTTCGCCCACTGTAGGAAAGATGCATCATCAAAACACTCGTAAGCCAAAGTTCCATCGCTATCGGGAAACTGGGCCCAGATCAACTAGCCCATGTCAGCTAATGTTTTGTAGCTAGGTTTTTTAGCCTTTGAATTTGGTTTTCATGTTTGAGTCAGTCGAATATCACATAAGACATGGATAAATGTGTCAAAATGCAGGAAATGTGCTTTAAAACTGCAAAATTCTCTCCACCCAATGGCAAAATGTGTAGAATTGCAGGAAATTTGCTTAAAAATGCCCCCCCAAAAATCTACACCTGCAAAGTTCTCTCCACCAACAAGAGGGGTGTGGATAGTTTGTCATGGATGCGGGATGTTCCCCTATGGGGGGCCCAAGTGACCGAGTTAAAGGCATTCAAAGCAGCCATGAAACAAAGTGCCAGGTGTGACCGCTTCAAAGCAGCTCGAACAAAGTGCCAGGTGTGACCGCTTCAAAGCAGCTCGAACAAAGTGCCAGGTGTGACCGCTTCAAAGCAGCTCGAACAAAGTGCCAGGTGTGACCGCTTCAAAGCAGCTCGAACAAAGTGCCAGGTGTGACCGCTTCAAAGCAGCTCAAACAAAGTGCCAGGTGTGACCGCTTCAAAGCAGCTCGAACAAAGTGCCAGGTGTGACCGCTTCAAAGCAGCTCGAACAAAGTGCCAGGTGTGACCGCTTCAAAGCAGCTCGAACAAAGTGCCAGGTGTGACCGCTTCAAAGCAGCTCGAACAAAGTGCCAGGTGTGACCGCTTCAAAGCAGCTCGAACAAAGTGCCAGGTGTGACCGCTTCAAAGCAGCTCGAACAAAGTGCCAGGTGTGACCGCTTCAAAGCAGCTCGAACAAAGTGCCAGGTGTGACCGCTTCAAAGCAGTTTGAACAAAGTGCCAGGTGTGACCGCTTCAAAGCAGCTCGAACAAAGTGCCAGGTGTGACCGCTTCAAAGCAGCTCGAACAAAGTGCCAGGTGTGACCGCTTCAAAGCAGTTTGAACAAAGTGCCAGGTGTGACCGCTTCAAAGCAGCTCGAACAAAGTGCCAGGTGTGACCGCTTCAAAGCAGTTTGAACAAAGTGCCAGGTGTGACCGCTTCAAAGCAGTTTGAACAAAGTGCCAGGTGTGACCGCTTCAAAGCAGCTCGAACAAAGCAGCTCGTCTGGTTTCCTTTTTGGTGTAAACATCGGGCTGGAAGTCCTATACAATAGCTAGAGATGAACTAAAACCTTTCAGAAAGAGTCCTTTTTTACAGAGCATAGAAAGAGTAGCAGGATCACACAATACATGTTAAAAACAGAAAACACCCAAACCTCCTCTGTAAAGGCTCATTCGTCAGATACTGTAGCATTAAAACGTGTTCTATGTTCTAGGCTCCTGTTAACTTCTACTATTTTCTATTGGTCCTATTTTCTACTACTGTTCCTGATCTTTACAATTTTCTACTGTTTCTGTTTTCTACTATTTCTAGGTTCAACAATTTTCTAAAATGTTCCACTATCTCTTATTTTTTATTGCTGTTAAAATCACCAATTCTGTTTTCTTTCACTAAGCCCATCCTCCTCCTGCCCTACACTTTACTGCACTCTCATTCACATTACTATATATGGGGATTATCATGATAATACAAGCTGATACTAGATTATTGATCCACTCATTTATGTTCATTGCCTCAGAAGCACCTGACAATACAATCAACCAGAAACGAATGAGCTCTTCTACCGGGCTTCGCTTCGCTACAGATAATTAATACGTACTCAAGATCATAGAGAGAACAAAACACATAGGTCCTGGTTGCATCTGCATAAGCACGTACGCATGCACACACACACACACTCTGTGGCTTAGTTTACTTTACACAGTCCTAACACTCTGTTTGAGGAAACAGAATGGTGCACTGTGAAAACAATTAAAACCAAGCGAGTGGCGTTGCATTTCCCCTCGCACGTAACTCCACTCAGTGCTCCATTTCCTGTGTTATAACACAACGAACCCATTGAAGACAGGACTAGCGAATATCAGCCCATACGAATGGTAAATTATACACCATATTCAGGGTTTCAGTGTACACAGCAGTGTTGGTAAATGTCTGCGTAAAGGCTTGTAGTTAATCATGCATTTGGTTGGTACTCTGGGGACTGGGCTGGGTAACCAATCACAAAGATGCTAGTGGTATACTGCTGAGGCTAAGCTGTTTCTGAACATCTTCATCAGGGAAGTATTGTAGTGAGGAAGATGAGTGGCGCAGGTCCCTTCCCTTTCACATGAGCCTCATTGTGTTCATGGATGACAATAACCAAATATGGTTTTCTATACAATTGACAGTATACTGTATAGGCTACCTTACTGCATGTAGTATTATATACAAACAAACACGCAGTGTCAAGAAGATACGTAGCAATACATGCATACAGCTTCACTTCATGGTTGTTACGCAGGCAACTTATTGATGAGCGACCCAAGCTACTAGAGGAGCAGCAAGGAGATGTTAAAGAACAGCTCTATTAGATGTGGTGCCATTCATTCTACCCAGTATGCTCTCTGGGGATCCACATTTAAACACATCACATTGGGAGGAGAGATCCATTACCCATCACAAGATCCCCACTTGTCCCCAATACTGAATCCAAATGGCTAGGTGACGCACTACACTTTCTAATGCACCAGGGTTATTCATGACTTGACATTATAAAAGTAAATTGTATAATTTATGGCACTCAATTAAAGACATGCTCCGAAACTATGTTGACTAGTAAGTTTTTTTTTTTACTTCACGCTTTTGCCTGGATGTCTCAATGTGTAGTTCCATACATGCATAATCTATGAGCAGAATTACTGTCTTACCTCAAATTAGCCACAAGATCCCTAGTTGGAAAGCTACTGTTTTCTGGAAACTGTGGGGCACCATTTTCCCTAAATTTTCCTCCATGTGAACCAGCCAATGAGCTTCTGTCCCTCATCATTTGAGTGACAGCTAGCAAGAAGCACACAGAGCAGAACGAGAGAGAGAGCAATGACGTGGCGCATAAAGTATGTAACGTAGTACCCAATGTTCGGGGCCCACTTTTTGCTCGTGAGCACTACTTCCAGAACTAATTGCTAAAAAGTACACAAAGGTACCGGAGAATCTCTTTAATGCAATAACTTCCGTGCATGGTCTGTTTTCGAGAGATAAAACTACACAGCCAGCAACCTAGTTAAAAAAAGCAGCCGAGGCAAAACCACCGGCTTGATTTACGATGGTAAATTAAAAATAATGAAACGTTTATGACAGGAATTTGCAGGTAGTCATAAAACTATTAAAGAACTTCGAAGTTGCAGACGTTTTATTTCTATCCATTTTGTCTGTAATCGATGCAAGACGATCTAATGTTGTGAAAAGACTAGGCCTATCAACTAAACAGTGCTAACAGTGGGTACTGTAGTAAAGGTGGGAGGTTAATTTATTGACAGCGCTAATGAATAGTTGCTGTTTCAGTGTTCAACGCCTCAGCTCCAGCTATAGACGCTAGCTGTGCACATTCAGGCTCTCTTGTGCATGAAAGCCGAGCCCCCGCTGGCGTTTGAGACAGGGTGCCAGGCCATGATTGAATGAAAGCCCATCCTTGACTGACAAATGATATATTAAGCCTCCCGTCAGCGGAGGGGGGACGGGATGGGGGAGTCAGGCATGTCAGCTACCTGCTCCATCCAGCACAACCTCCACTTGTCAATCTATTTGCCCTTCACTTGGCCAGGCCTCTAAACAAGATCTGAAATGTTATAAGGCCTGCGCGCCCTAGTTTTTCACTTCTACCATGTGTCCCTGCCCGGGCACTTAGACATATCAACCATGTGACTGGAAGAAATGAGTGTCTGCCTGCTATGAATGTCAGAGTATCATATTTAGAAGTGAAGGACCATTTGTTGGGGCTGATGGGTATATTGTCTGGTTCCCTCCCTGTGGGATATTAGATATTAGAGAAGCGCCAAATGATAGAGGATTGAGTCCAAGATATGAAATGTTGAAGAATGACACAATTAATCACCAAGAGAAATATATTATAGGATATTGTATTTTGTACTGAGACACACAGAGAGTAGTGTGTGTGTGCATCAGTGTCCGTGTCCATGCCTGTGTTAGTGTGTACTAGGGGGTACTGTGTAGTGGGCAGGTGTGATTGTCCCTCTCCCCTGTCCTCTGACTGTGAGTGTGGCGCTGGGTGAGTGTTGATTGTGGATGATTAATGGGCTGGAGTACCAGGCAGAGAAAGGTCAACTCCTGGGTTGGAGAGGGAGCAGTTACACTGGGAGTAATTAAGACATTGTGTAAGCATGATTAATACACACACACACACACACACAATTAATACACACACTCTGACGCTTGCCTGGTCAACAACCAGCTACCAGATGGTTCACACACACAGGCTGAATCCCAAATGGCACCACATATGCCCTATTTAGTGCACTACCTTCATGCACTCGACAGGGAATAGGGTGCCATTTGGGAAGCACCCAGAGGCCTACGCAGCTGCTTTTTCTCCACTGTGTAATGGTTACTAACTAGGTGTTTTTATGAATCATGGCAGATATTATTCCATTAAAGAGTTAAATGAACATACTGCACCTGTTTTAAAGTGATCAGGATCAGAGCAGATCAGCAAGGCACAGGGTTCCATGGACGGATGGAGAGATAAAGGACAGAAAAAGAAAACATATTTAGAATTACTATTCTGTTCTATTATTTTCTATTCTATTCTCGGTATGTAACATACAAGACATTGAAAGATCACCACCAGTCGACCTCGGATGACTTATTGCATGAGAAGATCAATCTACATCAATACTCTCCCTCCAATGGCCTCCTCACAGATGCCACCAGTCAGCCCATTAGTAGCCTCTGCTCCTCTTTCTCCTCAGCTTCATTTTCAATTTCAATGAGGTTATACCAGGGCAAGTAAGGTGAAATATACTGAGCAGGTGTTATAACCAGTCACATGCATGCAGTTATATAATCATTTAAAAAAAGTGATACTAAGTTAAACCAAAACAGGATATAAATAGTGGGAAAAGTACATTTCTAAATAATAATCCTCTCTCCTCACTTTTTCCTTCTCTGTTTTCCTCCATCGCTCGCTCTCCCATCAATCCATTTCTCCTTCACTTGCTCTACTCCCCTCTCTCTCCTTTTCATTCCTGTATTCTCCCCTGTCATGTGATTGGGTCTACACTGAGGGATTAGCCTCATGGTACAGAGGGGAACTCTGGGAGACAGGTGTCACAACGCTCCGGTAACCACAGCCTAACCTTTAGCTTTTTTTTTTTTTACATTTTCATTTTAGTAATTTAGCAGACACTCTTATCCAGAGCAACCTACAGGAGAAATGTGGGTTAAGTGCCTTGCACAAGGCACATCGACAGATTTTTTCACTGTTGCAATCATTTGTTTAATTCACAAGTCCCATCCTATTGGAAACACCATAATAGCCACAACTTCAGGGTTTTCAAGTTCCACGACAAGCAACTCCCTGGCTCATCCGTCACGATAGCACTATATTTGAAGGGTACCTACATAAGGACTTCATAACACATTCATAACTCGTTCACAAGCAGCACATGAGACGGTGGTGACACTGAAACGCCCATTAGATGAGTGTTAAGTGTGCTAACGAGAGAAGAGACCGAGTTAAAGACATTCGTTTGAAATTTCATCTGATGATCCCTGACACTAGATTAGCTTTACTGTACTGTACTAACAGTGGTACATTATCACACTGATTATAACTCATTATGAGACGGCTGGGCTTAGGGGGCTGTAGAACTCAGAACATAGGGAACCGGAGATAGACCCCATGGAGAGTACTAGCCAGGAGGGAATGAGTGCCGACTCTAGCCCACCCTGGTACTTTTGTAGATTAACCCCATTTTATACAAAGAAATTGACACTATACTGTAGGTCTTCAACCAATCACAGCACTCCTTTAGGATCGAACATTTAGAAAATCACCAGCAGAGGGAATCAATTTTCCCATTCACTGTATTGGTGGTGCTCATTAAATTGATCAGCACTTTAAAATGAGCAGAAAGCCCATTCTGGAAATGTTATGTTCTTGTTGAGTATATTGTTCCAAATAATGTGTCTTAAAATGAGCAAAATCTCATTTTATTCATATTACTATAAATAATTTAAATGACTAAATTAATGTGACAATTTTTATTTCAGAAACTAGACAAACCATAAATGATTATGTTAGAACCCACTATAAGGAGTATAATGACACCAAGGTGTTGTCTGTATCATGTATTGTTCATAAGGTCATACAGGAGGCTTGTGTAAGTCAAAAAATAAATTGTGATATAAATTGAAAAACTAAGTTAAACACCCTTCCTCCCAATAAAGTTTCTTTGTGAAAATTGCCAGAACACCTGGAGATACCAAAAATATTTTGTGGCTACTAGTTCTGACTTTGCTGATAGCTACTTTATTGAGGAAAAATGAGCCTACTATGCCTGTGATATGTGGTTGTCCCACCTAGCTGTCTTAAGATGAATACACCAACTGTAAGTCGCTCTGGATAAGAGCGTCTGCTAAATAACTAAAATGTTAAAATGTATGGCCACGCTACAGTCATGTCCCACTATTCTAACATGGTTTCCTGTCCTAGCGCTACAGTCATGTCCCACTATTCTAACATGGTTTCCTGTCCTAGCGCTACAGTCATGTCCCACTATTCTAACATGGTTTCCTGTCCTAGCGCTACAGTCATGTCCCACTATTCTAACATGGTTTCCTGTCCTAGCGCTACAGTCATGTCCCACTATTCTAACATGGTTTCCTGTCCTAGCGCTACAGTCATGTCCCACTATTCTAACATGGGCTCATGCTCTTATCCCTAGAATAACTGTTCAGGTGAAGGCATTGCTCGGAAGAGCGAGTCTTCCATATTGCTTTTTCAAGATGGCTACCTTTATACAGATCATTATTCCCTTTCCACTCAGAATGATTATGATAAACTGTTGCCAGTATATGATAGGTTAAATTAGAAAAAGGTTTTTCGCTGGTAGATGTATACGTTTGTTGAACGAATCACCAGCTGTGGCTCATAACATAAAGTTTGAATATCTTTTTTTCCTCCCCAATTTCATGATATCCAATTGGTAGTTACAGTCTTGTCTCATCGCTGCAACTCCCGTACGGACTCGGGAGAGGCAAAGGTTGAGAGCCGTACGTCCTCAGAAACACAACCCAACCACACTGCTTCTTGACACAATGCCCACTTAACCCGGAAGCCAGCCGCACCAATGTGTCAGAGGAAACACCGTGCACCTGGCGACTGTGTCAGCGTGCACTGCGCCCGGCTCATCACAGGAGTAGCTAGTGCGCAATGGGACAAGGATATCCCTGCCGGTCAAACCCTCCCCTAACCCGGACAATGCTGGGCCAATTGTGCGCCACCCTATGGGTCTACCGGACGCAGCCGGCTGCGATAGAGCCTGGACTCAAACCCAGAATCTCTAGTGGCGCAGTGGTCTAAGGCACTGCATCACAGTGCTAGCTGTGCCACTAGAGATTCTGGGTTCGAGTCCAGGCTCTGTCGCAGCCGGCCAAGTATGAATATTTCTGATAACAGTCAGACATGCAGTAGTTTTGTCAAATAAAATCTAAATCATCTGATGAAATTAATTGTGTTCATATTCCACCTGTATGCTATCATACAATCTCTTTTACATTCATTTCAGATCATATCTGGACCTATTGTTTTCGTCAAATCATTACAATGATGATGACATACTGTACATTCATTAAAAACCAAACTACCTAGAGACACTGGTCCCACAGTCTCTTTCTCCTGTATGTCAGTGGGACAGAAGTTCCTGCCTGTGTCAGGTCTCCTCATATTAATAGTAAGTGAGTTAGGACATCAGGCCCGCGCTACTCAGCTGCACATGTCAAAGCGGAGGTCTAGCAGTGCTGACAGTCACCAAGCAGCTACCCGGTGCCGTGCTACACAAGTTTTTTTACAAGAGGCCTCTGGGAAGCTCTAGCAGAGCGCTACAATAAGATGAGTGGATAGGCTCCATATGGCCCAGGATTCACAGCCTTCAAAGACAAAGCAAAGGGACCACGAAGAGAGAGAAAGAGAGGGGGGGGGCAGAGATAGAGACACTAATAGAGACACAGAGACAGAGAGACAGAGACACAGAGACAGACAGAGACACAGAGACAGAGACAGACACAGAGAGACAGAGACAGAGACACAGAGACAGAGACACAGAGACAGACACAGAGAAACACAGATACAGAGACAGACAGAGACACAGAGACAGACAGAGAGACAGAGACAGACAGAGAGACAGAGACAGAGAGACCATGTGAGCAGCCAGCCAACAGCATAGGGTGGATCTTTGCCAGCTCCGGCTTGGTTCGAAAGCTTTTCTTAATAGGCACAGTACAGGGGATGACAAGTAGTTGAATGGCGCCATATTAAAAGAACAGAGAGTGTGTGTGTTTGTCTGCGTGTGTGTGCCAGGCCCCCAGTGTCCGGTCTGGTGTGTGAAGTCACGTGAAGTCACGAGCTCTGCTAGAGGTGCCAAAAGCCCTGGTCTGCCCTAGAAAGCCTATGTAAATTATGATTACCAGAACGGCCAAACAATAATAACAATTTGTTGGCCTCAAATTTTTTGGCCTCTAAAATGTGTTTATTATGATCAAGTTCGATCCCCATGGTGAATTATTTTTAAGTTGGCTACAAATCGAGATATCTAACTAAAAAGTGATCCATTCTGACTACTACATTTGTCGTCACACAGGACCACGTGCTGACACAGACCAATCGCGGGCCGGAATGCTACGAGGAGGCTGGCGGTTGACTAACTCAGGCAGGAGGAAAACAACGACATCAACCATGATCCATTACTAGTTAAGTGATTTTTTTGGGTGCCATTCAGCCCCATTCAGTAATATGGTGTGCTTCAAATTCAAATACTTCCGGCCATCAGGAGTTTTCCATTAAAATACGTGGATGTCATCAGTGTTATAACTATGTACTGGTTTTAATGTCTATGGTGTGTGTGTGCTTGTGCATGAGTATGTCTGTTCATATGTTTCCATAAGTTTGCATCTCTAGAACCCAAACTGTAAATATTTTGCCGTTATTGTGCCTTTCTAGTGTGTCCACTTTCTAATTTAACAGAAACATTTTTAGAACTCATGTAGACTATGTTTAAAAAACTCATTTATCAAAAGCAGCTCTGTTCAGTGCAGGTTTGGAAACCACTTTGAGAACGCTTATTATAGACTAAGATCGAAAGCAGAACTTTGCACTTCCTAACACAAAGTGCACACAAATGTTGGCAGAATATTTCCTGTTGGAAAACCATGTCTCCTTTTTGTCCTGTCCAAGTTTGTTAAACTCCTGTCATTTCAATTGTTCTGCTATAGAAAAAATATAATCCACCTGTCAACAATGACAGCGTGTTGGAAAACTGGGATAATGGATAGCGTACTTCCCTTAAATCTCAACCAGGCCCTTTTCAGGCCAACTAAAACCATTACGGAACCACTATTCCTCTCAGTTAAAAAAATATTTTTGCACTGAATCACCATTGCCTCTCAGAGTATCATACAATGATCCATTTCTATGTCCAGACATTAAGATTTACGAGCAAATATAAAATATTGACTTTTTTTTGTTTGTCCCTTCTCTGTTGCTGTAGATACTATATAATAGAGCATGTTGGGTCAACCCAGTTAAACTCAGGCAGAGATAGAAGCCCTTTAATTTTAGTTAAATAATGACATTGAAATAATCAACTGATTCATGGGGTCCATTGCAAGCTATTTCCACTGTATCACAATTCCAGTGGGTCAGAAGTTTACATACACTAAGTTGACTGTGCCTTTAAACAGCTTGGAAAATTCCAGAAAATGATGTCATGGCTTTAGAAGCTTCTGATAGGTTAATTGACATCATTTGAATCAACTGGAGGTGTGCCTGTGGATGCATTTCAAGGCCTACCTTCAAACTCAGTGCCTCTGCTTGAAATAATGCGAAAATCAAAAGAAATCAGCCAAGACCTCAGAATAAAATTGTAGACCTCCACAAGTCTGGTTCATCCTTGGGAGCAATTTCCAAATGCCTGAAGGTACCACGTTCATCTGTACAAAAAATAATACGCAAGGATAAACACCATGGGGACCATGCAGCCACCATACCGCTCAGGAAGGAGATGCGTTCTGTCTCCTAGAGATGAACGTACTTTGGTGTGAAAATTGCAAATCAATCCCACAACAACAGCAAAGGACCTTGTGAAGATGCTGGAGGAAACAGGTACAAAAGAACCTATATCCACAGTAAAATGAGTCCTATATCGACATAACCTGAAAGGCAAGTGACTGCTGAGTGACCTTTCTCCAAAACCGCCATAAAAAAAGCCAGACTACGATTTGCAACTGCACATGTGGAAATGTCCTCTGGTCTGATGAAACAAAAATAGAACTGTTTGGCCATAATGGTCATCGTTATGTTTGGAGGAAAAAGGGGGAGGATTGCAACCCGAAGAACACCTTCCCAACCGTGAAGCACGGGGGTGGCAGCATAATGTTGTGGGGGTGCTTTGCTGTAGGAAGGACTGGTGCCCTTCACAAAATAGATGGCATCATGAGGTAGGACAATTATGTGTATATATTGAAGCAACATATCAAGACATCAGTCAGATTAAAGCTTGGTCGCAAATGGGTCTTCCAAATGGACAATGACCTCAAGCATACTTCCAAAGTTGTGGCAAAATGGCTGAAGGACAACAAAGTCAAGGTATTGGAGTGGCCATGACAAAGCCCTGACCTCAATCCTATAGAAAATTTGTGGGCAGAACTAAAAAAGCTTGTGCGAGCAAGGAGGCCTACAAACCGGACTCAGTTACACCAGCTCTGTCAGGAGGAATGGGCCAAAATTCACCCAACTTATTGTGGGAAGCTTGTGGAAGGTTACCCGAAACGTTTGACCCAAGTTAAACAATTTAAAGGCAATGCTACTAAATACTAATTGAGTGCATGTAAACTTCTGACCCACTGGGAATGTGATGAAAAGTCCACAGACCCACTCCAAAAGCCTTTCGGAGCCATCATCGACTCAGTGGGTTTTGACCAAACATGTCTCTGGACCTATTGACTGTCACAGTCATACTCTGGACCTAGTTTTGTCCCATGGAATAAATGTTGTAGATCTTAATGTTTTTCCACATAATCCTGGACTATCGGACCACCATTTTAGTACTTTTGCAATCGCAACAAATAATCTGCTCAGACCCCAACCAAGGAGCATCAAAGGTCGTGCTATAAATTCACAGACAACCCAATGATTAATTGATGCCCTTCCAGACTCCCTCTGTCTACCCAAGGACGCCAGAGCACAAAAATCAGTTAACCACCTAACTGAGGAACTCAATTTAACCTTGCGCAATACCCTAGATGCAGTTTGACCCCTAAAAACTAAAACATTTCTCATAAAGAAACTAGCTCCCTGGTATACAGAAAATACCTGAGCTCTGAAGCAAGCTTCCAGAAAATTGGAACGGAAATGGCGCCACACCAAACTGGAAGTCTTCCGACTAGCTTGGAAAGACAGTACCGTGCAGTATCGAAGAGCACTCACTGCTGCTCGATCATTCTATTTTTCCAACCTAATTGAGGATCAATCTGAAATTCCTTTTTGATACTGTTGCAAAGCTAACTAAAATGCAGCATTCCCCAAGAGAGGATAGCTTTCACTTCCGCAGTAATAAATTCATGAACTTCTTTGAGGAAAAGATGATGATCATTAGAAAGCAAATTACGGACTCCTCTTTAAATCTGCGTATTCCTCGAAAGTTCAGTTGTCCTGAGTCTGCACAACTCTGCCAGGACCTAGGATTAAGAGAGACTCTAAAGTGTTTTAGTACTATATCTCTTGACACAATGATGAAAATAATTATGGCCTCTAAACCGTCAAGCTGCATACTGGACCCTATTCCAACTAAACTACTGAAAGAGCTGCTTCCTGTGCTTGGCCCTCCTATGTTGAACGTAATAAATTACTCTCTATCCACCGGATGTGTACCAAACTCACTAAAGGTGGCAGTAATAAAGCCTCTCTTGAAAAAGCCAAACCTTGACCAAGAAAATATAAAAAACTATCGGGCCATATATCGACTCTTCTGTTCCTCTCAAAAAAAAAAAAAAAGCTGTTGCACAGCAACTCACTGCCTTCCTGAGACAAAAAAATGTATACGAAATGCTTCAGTCTGGATTAAGACCCCATCATAGCACTGAGACTGAACTTGTGAAGGTGGTAAATGACCTTTTAATGGCGTCAGACCGAGGCTCTGCATCTGTCCTCGTTCTCCTAGACCTTAGTGCTGCTTTTGATACCATCGATCACCACATTCTTTTGGGGAGATTGGAAACCGAAATTGGTCTACACGGACAAGTTCTGGCCTGGTGTAGGTCTCATCTGTCGGAAAGATATCAGTTTGTCTCTGTGAATGGTTTGTCCTCTGACAAATAATCGGTAAATATCGGGGTTCCTCAAAGTTCCGTTTTAGGACCACTATTGTTTTCACTATATATTTTACCTCTTGGGGATGTCATTCGAAAACATAATGTTAACTTTCACTGCTATGCGGATGACACAGAGCTGTACATTTCAATTAAACATGGTGAAGCCCCAAAATTGCCCTCGCTAGAAGCATGTGTTTCAGACATAAGGAAGTGGATGGCTGCAAACGTTCTACTTTTAAACTCGGACAAAACAGAGATGCTTGTTCTAGGTCCCAAGAAACAAAGAGATCTTCTGTTGAATCTGACAATTCATGTTGTACAGTCGTCTCAAATAAAACTGAAGGACCTCGGCGTTACTCTGGACCCTGATCTCTCTTTTGATGAACATATCAAGACTGTTTCAGGGACAGCTTTTTTCAATCTACATAACATTGCAAAAATCCGAAACTTTCTGTCCAAAAATTATGCAGAAGAATTCATCCATGCTTTTGTTACTTCTAGGTTAGATTACTGCAATGCTCTACTTTCCGGCTACTCGGATAAAGCAATAAATAAACTTCAGTTAGTGCTAAATACGGCTGCTAGAATCCTGACTAGAACCAGAAAATTTTATCATATTACTGCAGTGCTAGCCTCTCTACACTGGCTTCCTGTTACGGAAAGGGCTGATTTCAAGGTTTTACTGCTAACCTACAACGCATTACATGGGCTTGCTCCTACCTATCTTTCCTATTTGGTCCCGCCGTACATACCTACACCTACACAAGATGCAGGCCTCCTAATTGTCCCTAGAATTTTCTAAGCAAACAGCTTGAGGCAGGGCTTTCTCCGATAGAGCTCAATTTTTATGGAATGGTCTGCCTACCCATGTGAGAGACGCAGACTCGGTCTCAACCTTTAAGTCTTTACTGAAGACTCATCTCTTCAGTAGGTCATATGATTGAATGTATTCTGGCCCAGGAGTGTGAAGGTGAACGGAAAGGCTCTGGAGCAACAAACCGCCCTTGCTGTCTCTGCCTGGCCGGTTCCCCTCTCTCCACTGGGATTCTCTGCCTCTAACCCTATTACAGGGGCTGAGTCACTGGCTTACTGGTGCTCTTCCATGCCGTCCCTAGGAGGGGTGCGTCACTTGAGTGGGTTGAGTCACTGACGTGATCTTCCTGTCTGGGTTGGCGCCCCCCCCCTTGGGCTGTGCCGTGGCGGAGATCTTTGTGGGCTATACTCAGCTTTGTCTCAGGATGGTAAGTTAGCGGTTGAAGATATCCCTCTAGTGGTGTGGGGGTTGTGCTTTTGCAAAGTGGGTGGGGTTATATCCTGCCTGTTTGGCCCTGTCCGGGGGCATCATCGGATGGGGCTACAGTGTCTCCTGACTCCTCCTGTCTCAGCCTCCAGTATTTATGCTGCAGTACTTTATGTGTCCGGGGGCTATGGTCAGTCTGTTATATCTGGAGTACTTATCCTGTCTTATCCGGTGTCCTGTGTGAATTTAAGTATGCTCTCTCTAATTCTCTCTCTCGGAGGACCTGAGCCCTAGGACCATGCCTCAGGACTACCTGGCATGATGACTCCTTGCTGTCCCCAGTCCACCTGGCAGTGCTGCTGCTCCAGTTTCAACTGTTCTGCCTGCGGCTATGGAACCCTGACCTGTTCACCGGACGTGCTACCTGTCCCAGACCTGCTGTTTTCAACTCTCTATAGACAGCACGAGCGGTAGAGATACTCTTAATGATCGGCTATGAAAAGCCAACTGACATTTACTCCTGAGGTGCTGACTTGTTGCACCCTCGACAACTACTGTGATTAATATTACTTGACCATGCTGGTAATTTATGAACATTTGAACATCTTGGCCATGTTCTGTTATAATCTCCACCCGGCACAGTCAGAAGAGGACTGGCCACCCCTCCATAGCATGGTTCCTCTCTAGGTTTCTTCCTAGGTTGTGGCCTTTCTAGGGAGTTTTTTAGGCTGGGTTTCTGTACAGCACTGAGATATCAGCGGATGTAAGAAGGGCTATATAAATACATTTGATTTAATTTTGATGAAAGAAATAAAAGCTGAAATAAATCATTCTCTCTGCTATTATTATGACATTTAACATTCTTAAAATAAAGTGGTGACCCTAACTGACCTAAGACAGGGAATTCTTACTAGGATTAAATGTCAGGAATTGTGAAAAACTGAGTTTACATGTATTTGGCTAAGGTGTATGTAAACTTTCAACCTCAACTGTAAGAGGGGTAAACATACCAAATTACTAGAGTGAGGCATATGTGCTACCAACATCTTACTACACAACATACACTTAGTATTACTTTCTTAGCTACAGTATATCTCCCTGGAATAATACATCATTTACGAAGCAGCATACAACAGATTTTTGGACTCACGTTGTGCTCGGCTCACTTGAACAGGAAGGTGGCGGTCCTCCGAGTTAACAGTTGTTTTGAGCGTGGCACAAATCATGCTTCCTTGACATGATTTGGTGTTTAAATTTAAATTTGGAAAAAGAGCCCCATTACCCAGATTTGGGACCACACAGCCACGGTCACCGATTCCTTTCCAGCTTGTTGTGTGATGTTTATGTTCAATGGCCGATGAGCACCAATACATTTTATCTAGAATTTATCTTCATTATTTCTCTTCATATGACAAGGATTAATAAGGACTTGCCAGTAGAATGTCAACTTGATTCATGATGATGACTGCTAGCTAAGATTCTGAAAGTATGATGTTGACATGATCAGTCCAATCAAAGGTACTGTACATATAACGTGATTTGACTTCCTGTTATCTGTGGCCAATGACCTTGAGCCTTCTTGGATTGGCACTTCTATGGCAGCATCTGAAGGGCTAGAATTCTCGATGTCTCCTCTTACACTTGGCCGTGATGTAAAGTCTCCATGAGTGACAGAACACTGAGCCAATCACGGCACAACGCTCCACCACCACAGCTTGCTCCACCACCACAGAAAGCACTGAGCTAGGATGAAACACCTGCATTTTAGAGCTGCCTTACGCAACAGTGTTTGTAGAGATGCTGACTAACAGTAGGTAAACTGTGTAAGAAGAAAGAAAGTTGCACACTAAATTCGAGCAAAAGGTTAGTTTAACATACGATTTACGTCAATACTGTTAGCATGATGTTAGTTCAACACCAGAGTTTAGCTAGTAGAGGAGCTGGGTTGTGTTCACACGGAGGGCCCATAAGCCACTGACAAAAACATCCTTCCTTTAAGATTCTCATTCTTTAATTTCTCGCTTTACTTTACTGTTCACCTCTACACCGTTAGCATGATGTTAGTTCATCAGGGAGCGATATAGAAAAAGCTTGCTGGGTTTTGTTCACACTCATGGTCCATACATCAACAGGCCACAGGCAAAGCCTTTGATCTCAGAGCCTCACTAAATCAACACCAGACAAAGTTCATCAAAAGGTCAGCCAAGTCATCTGATCGTCACATTCCAGAACCCAGAGTTTTACAACAGCCAGCCATTCATTGGGGCAGGTTCAATGTCACCCAAAGTTCAGGGATGACTACGAACAAACGGAACATACCAGGAAACACAAATAGACAGGTTCCTAAATAGGATAAATCTAGACTTGACGGGCGAAGGCAAATACAAAAGTGGTAGTTTCTTGGAAAACATGAATCCACTAGACTATAGAAAGTCCCATAAATGGACCACACGGACCGTTTCACTTCAATGTTAATTACACATTTGACTACATGAAAAACCTTAGAGCTATCAGGTCATGATAAGAAACATTATAATGAATTATGCTGGGGAGGTAAATAATTATCTCATGAACAAATTAGAATTTTATAAAATAAAGAATGCAAAAATGTGTATAATGTGTTCTACGAAAACGAGCATTTCCGAAATGGCTCCTACTTGGATAAGAAGAGGGACAGGGACAGCAGATCAAAGCCACTTGAAAAACAAATATACAGTTGAAGTTGGAAGTTTACATACACTTAGGTTGGAATCATTACAACTCGTTTTTCAACCACTCCACAAATTTCTTGTTAACAAACTATAGTTTTGGCAAGTCGGTTAGGACATCTACTTTGTGCATGACACAAGTCATTTTTCCAACAATTGTTTACAGACAGATTATTTCACTGTATCACAATTCCAGCGGGTCAGAAGTTTACATACACTAAGTTGACCGTGCCTTTAAACAGCTTGGAAAATAAATTCCAGAAAATGTCATGGTTTTAGAAGCTTCTGATAAGCTAATTGACATCATTTGAGTCATTTTGAGCTGTACCCGGAGATGCATTTCAAGGCCTACCTTCAAACTCAGTGCCTCTTTGCTTGACATCATGGGAAAATCAAAAGAAATCAGCCAAGACCTCAGAAAAATAATTGTAGACCACAAGTCTGGTTCATCCTTGGGAGCAATTTCCAAACGCCTGAAGGTACCACGTTCACCTGTACAAACAATAGTACGCAAGTATAAACACCATGGGACCACGCAGCCGTCATACCGCTCAGGAATGAACGTACTTTGGTGTGAAAAGTGCAAATCAATCCCAGAACAGCGGCAAAGGACCTTGTGAAGATGTTGGCGGAAACAGGTACAAAAGTATCTATATCCACAGTAAAACGAGTCCTATCTCAACATAACCTAAAAGGCCGCTCAGCAAGGAAGAAGCCACTGCTCCAAAACCGCCATAAAAAGCCAGACTACGGTTTGCAACTGCACATGGGGACAAAGATTGTACTTTTTGGAGAAATGTCCTCTGGTCTGATGAAACAAAAATAGAACTGTTTGGCCATAATGGCCATTGTTATGTTTGGAGGAAAAAGGGGGGGGATTGCAAGCCGAAGAACACACTCCCAACCGTGAAGCACGGGGGTGGAAGCATAATGTTGTGGGGGTGCTTTGCTGCAGGAGGGACTGGTGCACTTCACAAAATAGATGGCATCATCAGGCAGGAAAATTATGTGTATATAATGAAGCAACATATCAAGACATCAGTCAGGAAGTTAAAGCTTGGTCGCAAATGGGTCTTCCAAATGGACAATGACCCCAAGCATACTTCCAAAGCTGTGGCAAAACGGCTTAAGGACAACAAAGTCAAGGTATTGGAGTGGCCATCACAAAGCCCTGACCTCAATCCTATAGAAAATTTGTGGGCAGAACTGCGAAAGCGTGTGCGAGCAAACCTGACTCAATTACACCAGCTCTGTCAGGAGGAATGGGCCAAAATTCACCCAACTTATTGTGGGAAGCTTGTGGAAGGCTACCCAAAATGTTTGACCCAAGTTAAACAATTTAAAGGCAATACTACCAAATAGTAATTGAGTGTATGTAAACTTCTGACACACAGTGAATAAAAGCTGAAATAAATCACTCTACTATTATTCTGACATTTCACGTTCTTAAAATAACGTGGTGATCCTAGCTGACCTAAGAGAGGGAATTTTCACTAGGATTAAATGTCATGAATTGTGAAAAACTGAGTTTAAATGTATTTGGCTAAGGTGTATGTAAACTTCCGACTTCAACTGTATGCGACATCAAACACAAACACCAAACTCCTCTCCAATTCTATAATGTATACAATTACCACAGTGTGATTCTTTACAGTGACAAGGAGGTGATAGTGAAAGTACAAATCAAATCAAAAATCTAAGTTTATTGGTCGTGTACATAAATTTGCAGATGTAGTCGCAGGCGCATTGAAATGCCTGTGTTTCTAGCTCCAACCGTGCAGTAATAACTGGTAATACAAAACAATACACACATAATCCAAAATGTAAAATGAAAGAAATGAACAAATATCGGAACAAATCCAATTAACAACCCAAATAGCACTGTAACAGTAATCCAAATGCAATCTAGAAGTATATACACCGGATGAATTTACACAAGGTATACTAGGAATTATATGTACAGTAGATATACGAGATATATTAGAGTGAGCCATGTCAAGAATCCAGTATATAAATAAATATGCAGTGTGTATAAACAGTGTAACTAAAATACAATTTAGAGTAGTAGAATACAATATATAAACACATAGTACAAAACCCCATAGCAAAATGTATAGAATTGGAATAATATATAGTACCAGTCAGAAGTTGACATACCTACTCAATTCAAGGGTTTTTCTTTATTTTTACTATTTTCTACATTGTAGAATAATAGTGAAGAGATCGAAACTATGAAATAACACATGGAATCATGTAGTAACCAAAAATGTGTTAAACAAATCAAAATATAATTTATATTTGAGATTCTTCAAAGTAGCCACCCTTTGCCTTGATGACAGCTTTGCACACTCTTGGCATTCTCTCAACTAGCATCACCTGAAATGTTTTTCCAATAGTCTTGAAGGAGTTCCCACATATGCTGAGCACTTGTTGGCTGCTTTTCCTTCACTCTGCGGTCCAACTCATCCCAAACCATCTCAGTTGGGTTGAGGTCGGGTGACTGTGGAGGCCAGTTGGGTTGAGGTCGGGTGATTGTGGAGGCCAGTTGGGTTGAGGTCGGGTGATTGTGGAGGCCAGTTGGGTTGAGGTCGGGTGATTGTGGAGGCCAGGTCATCTGATGCAGCAATCCATATGTAAATATTTCTTAATACCATTCTTTTTAGATTTGTGTGTATTCTTGTGAATTGTTAGATAGTGAATTGTTAGATACTACTGCACTGGAGCTAGGAACACAAGCATTTCGCTACACCCGTAATAACATCTGCTAAATATGGGTATGTGACTAATACAATTTGATTTGACTGAGCCATGACTAGAATACAGTATACACAAATAAAGTGGATCATACACAGATCACACCAACACTATAGCTCCTGAATATGCCCGCTTACACAGGGTCACTAAACATCATGGGGTGCCAAGGCTATCACAACACAGCTGTGTGTAGTATCCCTTTTTAGTCAAACAAACTAGCGATCCAATTAATGTTGCACTGTATATCATCAATACACTCGCTCTCTCTCATAATTAAACCTCTTCATTTGACAAGCTGCATGATTGTTTTCCTAACAGTGGATGACTTCGTTAGTACTTTCCATTGCGGGTTATTTTTAAACTGTCATTCCTCCAGCCACCGACAGACTCATCCCTACGATCCGCTCTCCTCTGTTCATCATAACAATCATTAATAACTGTCAGTGGCTGCCGTCAATAGAACACACTCATTCCCTCATTACCATGTAGAAGCATTAGTTCCTGCGCGGTACCTCCACTACAGGGCCAGGCCAATTACTTTACCCAAATGGAATCGCATTAATCAAATCTTAACAAGGTGGCAAATTTAAAGATATCAGATTGCCAAAGACAGCATAACTAATATGTCACTGTCAGGGGCTAGTGTGTAGTCTAGGTATGCGGCATGCAAAGACTAAATATATCCCTTGGTAGAGAAGAGAAGGGGTCCGTATGAATTCTGACGTTTCATATGATCTGACATACAGCGTGTTATATTATCGACACCGACCAAACCAACCACATATAGAGGCCAATTTCCTGATGTAGATAATGACAATGAGTTGCATATACTAGAGAAATGTTAACTTTGAAAGTGAAGAGAAATGTGAAGTCTGTCAATATCGGCAATTGCTAACGAGACAATTGAGCTACAGAATTTAAAGTAGTAGTTAGCTTAAAGGGTAGTATAAAAAGCTACTGTGGTGCAGTAAACGTGCTGCATCATTCGATGCACCGTTATCGTGATAATTCAATCAATTTATCATCATATGGATTTTTGCCCATATCGCCCAGCTCTAATTTGACAACTATCAAAGAGAAAGAGGAGCCCGAGAGCACTGTCTGCTGATGATGACTTCTCTCCCTACTCTGGAAATGACAGTGGAAATAGAGAGGGACAGAGAGAGACAGAGAGAGAGAATTTGAGAGTGTGAGGGCAATGGGTAGTGGGAGAGATAGAGGAATGATACAAAGGAAGAGTGAGGAAGAAATGAGAAAGGGAGAGAGAGAGAGAAGGAAGGAGGGAGAAATAAGAAGGAACAGAGATTGAGAAGAAGAGTGGGAGGGAGAGAGTGGGGAAAAAAGAGAGAGTAAGAGGAGGAGGATGAAATGTCAAGAGAGAATGAGCGAACGTGTCTCAGGCAGCGCCAGCAGGCGGCAGTTCATCATGTGTCCCTTCACAGAGACGTTTTCTTTTACACTTTAAATGATGATACTCATCAATCAACCAGTGACAGCTGCATCAAGCCAGCTGCAAACATGCAAAGGCCAGCAGTGTGAAAGCTGCTGACACCAACGATCCTCCCGCCGCTGGGTACAGGAGGAATCAGTCAGCCAGGGTCCAGGCTACACTACACACAATCTATAAGCTCTCATACAACCGCTGGCTTTTGTTCTCCAGCTACTGTAAAATAAACACAATCCATTTTATAAAGCTACAGTATACAGTACCAGTCAAAAGTTTGGACACACCTAAAAAAAAATTTAAACTATTTTCTGCATTGTAGAATAATAGTGAAGACATCAAAACTATGAAACAACACAGACGGAATCATGTAGTAAGAAAAACTACAAGCTACAAGCACACTACAAGCACACCTGTATTTGGGGCGTTTCGCCCATTCTTCTCTGCCGATCCTCTCAAGCTCCGTTAGGGATGGATGGGGAGCGTCGCTACACAGCTATTTTCAGGTCTCTCCAGAGATGTTCGATTGGGTTCAAGTCCGGGCTCTGGCTGGGCCACTCAAGGACATTCAGAGACGTGTCCTGAAGCCACTCCTGCTATGTCTTGGCTGTGTGCTTAGGGTCATTGTCCTGGTGGAAGGTGAACCTTCGCCCCAGTCTGAAGTCCTGAGGGCTCTGGAGCAGATTTTCATCAAGGATCTCTCTGTACTTTGCTCTGTTCATCTTTCCGTCGATCCTGATTCGTCTCCCAGTCCCTGCCGCTGAAAAACATCGCAACAGCCTGATGCTGCATCCACCCTACTTGACTGTAGGGATGGTGCCTGGTTTCCTCCAGACGTGACGCTTGGCATTCAGGCCAAAGAGGGCTGTCATCAGACTAAATAATCTTGTTTCTCATGGTCTGAGAGCCTTTAGGTGCCTTTTGGCAAACTCCAAGAGGGCTGTCATGTACCTTTTACTGAGGAGTGTCTTCAGTCTGGCCCCTCTACCATAAAGGCCTGATTGGTAGAGTACTGCAGAGATGGTTTGTCCTTCTGGAAAGTTCTCCCATCTCCACAGAGGATCTCTGGAGCTCTGTCAGAGTGACCATCGGGATCTTGGTCACCTCCCTTCCCAAGGCCCTTCTCCCCCGATTGCTAAGTTTGGCAGGGCGGACAGCTCTAGGAAGAGTCTTGGTGGTTCCAAACATCGTCCATTTAAGAATGATGGAGACCACTATGTTCTTGGGGACCTTAAATGCTGCAGAAATGATTTGGTACCCTTCCACAGATCTGTGTCTCAAAACAATCCTGTCTCGGAGCTCTACAGACAATTCCTTCGACCTCATGGCTTGGTTTTTGCTCTGACATGCACTGTCAACTGTGGGATATCATATAGACATGTGTGTGCCTTTCCAAATCATGTCCAATCAATTGAATTTACCAGAGATGGACTCCAATCAAGTTGTAGAAATATCTCAAGGATGATCAATGGAAACAGGATGCACCTGATCAGTCAGCCACCAATTGTATATATATCTATATACACACACACACTTTTTTAAACTGTTTGGACAATTCTTTTGTACGCAGAAAAAGAACATTCAAGATTATAAAATTAATAGTTTGCCAGAGCTAAAAACAGAAGAATTTCTCTGTTTCGCACAGTCATCACTCAGACACAAAAACCAATGCTAGGTGCTAAAGGTTATCAACACACTGCACACACTACTGTTCTAGTGTAATCCTTCCGTCCATCCCTCTCTCTTGGTCTCATCCCGCCTCCCTTCTTTAATGTGTGTTCTTAGTGATTGCTCATTTCTAACAGAAAGCAGAGGTTGAACTGCACCGAGCAGATGGATGTGAATTCAAAGTTTCCTGATCTTTAACAGAAGTTATTGCAGGTTATCTTTGGCTGTATATCTGGGCCTTGCTCTGCTCTACACTGGGCTGGGCCCTGCTATAGCTGGCAGCTCTCCCCTGGTGCTGAAGGAATAAGCAGCACAGCTGTCTCTTCCCCAGGATGATGCAGTGCACTGCTCCCAGACACGACAGCATCACTTAATCTTAATGTCCGCTCCTCCAGCGCAGACACACAGGACAAAGCCAATCTGGATCACATGCCACAGGGATGGACCCCGCTGCCTGGCCCGGGAGTCTCTCACCCTCACAGGACCATTAATCAAGCCCAGACAGCCCAGGCCAATCCTACCCCATCGTTGCTACAGAGCTGCTCTGCTCTGTATTACTCTATGTTCATTCTCTCTCTCTCTCTCATTCCCTCCCTTTGTCTGTCTGTCTATTCTCTCCCTCTCTCTCCCACACACTTACTCGCTATTTGCTTCTCTACTCTCCTCTCGCGTTCTCTTCCTTCTCTCTCACACACACACACACACACACACACACACACACACACACACACACACACCTGGACAGGTCTCAGATTAGGGTAGTGATGTATAGGACAGGGGAGGGTCGCCCAGTGAGCAGGAGATCACTTATCAGATTGCAGAGCAGCACATTATGCATGGCTCTGCAGAGAAGGAAGGAGAGAGAAAAAAATAAGTATTGACTTCTTACACTTTATTTCTATCACAGGCCACCTATTTGTTGTGGGATCGGTGGTCCAATAAGCCTTGAGTAGAGCAGTGAGAGCTGTGTGTGTGTGTGTTAGAATAATGAATAATGTTCATTTAGACAAATCTACAGCACCCGGTGTCACAGGAAGACCAAGAAGATAATCAAGCCATAGCCTGTTCACCCCACTGCCATCCTGAAAGCGAAGACAGTACAGGTGCATCAAAGCTGGGACCGAGAGACTGAAAAACTGCTATCTCCAGGCCATCAGACTGTTAAATAGTCACCACCGCCTAGTACCCTGCCCTGAACTTAATCACTGTTACTAGCCGGGTACCACCCGGTACTCTACCCTGCAACTTAGAGACTGCTGCCCAATGTACATAGTCATTGAACACATACTGTTTTACCCACTTCATATGTATATACTGTATTCTTGTCAAGACTCATCCTATATAACTACTGCTTTACACACCTTTCCTATTAATATACTGTCTAGCTAATCCAAGTTTATCATTTTAAAAGGCTAATTGACCATTAGAAAACCCTTTTGCAATTATGTTAGCACAGCTGAAAACTGTTGTTCTGTTTAAAGAAGCAATAAAACTAGCCTTCCTTAGACTAGTTGATTATCTGGAGCATCAGCATTTGTGGGTTCGATTACAGGTTCAAAATGGCCAGAAACAAAAAACTTTCTTCTGAAACTCAGTCTATTCTTGTTCTGAGAAATGAAGGCTCTTCCATGCGAGAAATTGGTATGAAACTGAAAATCTCGTACAACGCTGTGTACTACTCCCTTCACAGAACAGCGCAAACTGGCGCTAACCAGAATATAAATAGTGGGAGGCCCCAGTGCACAACTGAGCAAGAGGACAAATACATTAGACTGTTTGAGAAACCTCAAGTCCTCAACTGGCAGCTTCATTAAATAGTACCCGCAAAACACCAGTCTCAATGTCAACAGTGAAGAGGCGACTCTGGGATGCTGGTTTTGCGGTACTATTTAAATGAAGCTGCCAATTGAGGACTTGTGAGGCGTGTGTTTCTCAAACTAGACACTCTAAATTCAATATGAAACACAAGCTATTACAGGAAACAACAGTCTCACTCACCTCACATTCTTAACCTTTCATTGGAGATTATTTCTTAAATACCTGGATTCACATATCAGAGGATTTAACAGAAATGCATATGGTATATACAGAATACTAATCTCAGTAACTTAGAACTAAAATATTGCATAACTGCGTCAGATGCTCGATTAGGTTCTGGGGAGAGATTTATGAAAGAAAGATAGTAACGAGACTAGAGAAGTCGCTACCTGCCTAAAAAGAAACTCTCAGCCAAAGCACGGGCCAAATGTCTCCTTCCCTTCCGATATACAAAATATTCCAACACCTGTGAAATCAGGATTTGTCCAAATAATCAGTGACGAAGAAATCTGCCCATCGGAACAAAGCTCCTCGTTAATCGTCGCATCCCACAGTTTGTTGACAGACGCTACATACCATCCTATGTAATGTGTGTGTGTCAACGACAGATTAGGTACATATAAACATATCCAGACCTCGGTCAAAATAGCACACTGCTTTAGGTGTGCTTGTTTTAGCTTTCATGGCATGGGGGCTGAATTATGCACAGTTATACCATCTGACGGAAAACAAAATACTATTTTGTCCCTGGTCTGCCAAAACATTTAGTTTTTATTAAAATGGCTCAACACATGAAATACACATAAAATGTGTACAACCTCATTTACCCCACTATGACAAGGAATGGAAATAACATGCATGTATTAGCTACATCATGGTAAGATGATGTTATCTTACCCCTGTGTGTGCTTACCCTGTCATAGTGAGAGCAGGGGAGGTACACACTGAGTGAGAGTGGGATGTACACACAGCGGCGGTGTGCACACACGCTATATATAAATATTAGTTCCATAAATTTACCTCAATAGCAGCCAGCCCTACTACACATGGGTATTCCCCCATTTCATAAAATCATAAAAAAAATAGTGTTTGGCTCAAACACAGTGAGTATGCAACATTACCATGTGTAAGACTCTCTAGTGTCCTATACAAAAGGACTGTGTGATTTAGTGAAACCAATTGAAAGCAATAAGCATGGAGCATGCACAACGCGTGAATGTACAGTGCCGTTACTGTGCCCTTGAACGAACTGTAAAACAACCTAATGTTATTCTTTATCTATAATGGCTGCAGCTTCAATGCAGGGATATGAGTGTTTTGATGTATTTTCATGAAGTACAGCAGTATTCAATATATAGTAGTACATATTTCCTTTACTCAATTATTTAGTAAGGGTATAACTCCTATCATAATGTCATTAGGTACTTAAACTATATTAGTTATACAACAAGCGATACTTCCACCATAACTAGAGTGGTATTGCATGTCTTTTGTGTCACATGTATTCAACTCTATTCTTCTGAAACAGACACTAAGGTCCAATCCCAGGAATAAATGATAGCTATTCATCATATAAGACATGTATTACATAACTACTACTATTATAAAACTACTTTCAATTGGAAAAATGCATACGCAGCCATAATCCTGATCAACTGCAGTACATGGGTTTTATTTCAATATCTGTCCTATTCCATCCATTCACAATCCCGCGTCATAATCTAATCAAATTCTCTAGGATATACGATATGCACTGAGCACCAGTGGTCATTTACACATAGTTAAGTTGTTTCTGCCGGGTAATAACAGTTGGCAACAATACAATCTACAGCTGGGGGCCTTGGAATGAGGTCTGGTGTGTGTGTGTGTGTGTGTGTGTGTGTGTGTGTGTGATTCTTGCATTGTTAAATCTCTAGTTCTCCAGGAACTTTGGTCGCAGAGAAGCAGACCTCTGGTACCTCAGCCTGATGAGTGATGACATTCAGAAGGCTTTCCATCTTAACAAGTCTCCTTCACTCCCACTTCGCAGGCCGTTACCCTGGAGTAGACAAAAACAATAACACGACTTGGGAAAATACAGCTCGACTATGGGAGACTCCGTTGTCAGGCGTGTCGACGGGCCAATTTTCTGTACAGTATTACATTTTTATGAATATGGAGACTTATTTAGGGGGTTGAGAATGAGGGTGGATATGGTAACGTGACTGAGGATGTGACGGTGGTGCGTTCTGGTGTGTTCTGTCACTGGGGCCTAATGATGCTGAGGAAGAAATGGCCTAGAAAACACACACACACACACTCTCTGAGCCGAGAAGAGAAGGATGCTGCCAACATAACGCTGTCCCAGTCCCACCGTGGAGGAACATGGACACGTATAAAATAGCAACACAATTCGGGCAATTAACACACACACACACACACCACAGGACCTCACTCAATTTGTTATTCATGACACACACTCATACATAGAGACCCTGCATCGTCGTCCCCTGTCCCCCAGCATCACACAGTGACTATTCCTCATCTCTGCTTCCAGTTGGCTCCGTCCTATAGTGTCAGACGACAGAGGCCAAAGCCCAGAGCCATCTGCGGTGGTAACTGCACAGTGAAATATGCTCTGTTTCAGGTCCAGTTCTTAGTCAAGTCCATATCATAAAAGGATCAACATAATTGGCAATTACCATGAGATAATTTGGCAGTAAAACAGAGGTAGGGCCTAGAGGACAGAGACAGAGGAGAGGGACACTAAGTCGATGCAGCTGGCGGTGTCGGGCCATACAAATAAAAATGATGTTTTATTGTCACATACTGTACACCAGATTCACTGTACACCAGTGAAATGTGTTGTTTTACAGGGTCAGACATAGTAGTACAGCACCCCCGGAGCAAATTAGTGTTAAGTGCCTTGGTCAAGGGCATAGAATACCTTGTTGGCTCTGGTATTCGAACCAGAAACCTTTCAGTTACTGGCCCAACGTTCTAACCGCTATGCAAAACACACACATATAGGCATGCACATACGTACACACTACTGTGTGGGTGGCAGGTAATCTAGTGGTTAGAGTGTTAGGCCATTAACCAGAAGGTTGCTGGATCAAATCCCCGAGCTGACAAGGTAAAAATCTGCCGTTCTGCCCCTGAGCAAGGCACTGTTTCCTGAGCGCCGTGGATGTCGATTAAGGCAGCCCCCCGCACCTACTCTGAATCAGAGGGGTTGGTTTAAATGCGGAAGACACATTTCAGTTGAACTGGGCATACGTGGGACCCACATTAACATAAAAGGGTCTGGTGGTTCTACATACATATAGTATCTGCGCTCCAGAGGTAACCTTGATCTAGTGCTCTACTAAGGCCAGAGATCCTAATAGACTATTTGAGGCTAAACATATGGGTCATGTTCAGTACAGCTCCAGATAGATCATGACTTTACAGAATGGACACTCTTCTCTGTTGATTGGAGTACATATAGCATAACTGTTCTACCTGCAAAATGTCTAGTCATATCACAAGAGAAGGCTGTACTGTAAACACTGTCTTCTAATGACATGATTATGGACCAAAGGAACCACTACCTCTACTACAATAGTGTTTGTCTACACACACACACAGGAAAACTACTAACACAGACATCATCTCCCATCCCCGGCTTGTAATAAAGGCCTGTCACATCCATAACGTTATTAATTAACAGTTCTCCGAGGTGAAATTCAATCAATCGCCGCCCTCTGATAGCGTTCTAACAGGTTATGCAAATCACAAGCAGCGGAGCCCGCTACAGTCGTATCACTGTAGCTAACATGCATGTGATCTGAGCTGCCCGTCACTCATTAACACTCATTATGGTGGCATTAGAGCCTTCAGAAAAGAGAGGTGGGGAAGAGGAGAGAGAGGTCTTAATGCACGTTTAATTAGAACGAGATATATGGCTGTAGGACCAGAGGGGGTTACAGACAGGGTGACAGGCCCTGCCATGACTCACCTGCATGGGGAATGGAGAGGTATGACAGTTATGCTAAGAGACAATGAGATCATGGCAGGAGCCCTGGATTAATGGGAGGAGAGGCTATTACATGTCCAGTGGAACATTGTGTAAAAGTAATGTGTTATAAAGTAGACAGAATGACACACTGAAAGTGTTGTACAGGTATAGGATTGAAATGGGTTTTGTATAATACCCACGGCACCATTAGATACCCATGGCACCATTAGAGATGATTTGATTTGAGTCCCCCTCTAAATGTTCAAATACCTGGAAAGGTGATGTAGACTAGCGTGAAGTGAGCGAGGTTTGAAAATGTATTTCATGACCCCACCCCAAAATTTTTGGGGGGATCATTCAGTCAGTTCTAAAGAGGAAAAAGACAATTCCATATTCTTTATTGTGGGTCAAAATTCTTTATTGTGGGTCATTTCATCATGGCACTTCACTAGAACAAAGGCTCATCTTTAACAGTAGATCCCCCACATACAGTCATACATCATAGTAAATGTGTCTCTCACATGAACACCCAGTGTGTGTGTGCTCACGCTTAATGACCCCCAAATCTCTCCCAGAGACCCCATGCATTTTTCATGTGGCCGTGAAAGTGCTGTTAGTGACATCGCTAACGGCTAAAGGCGTCCCACGCTAATTGACCAGGGCCCTTAATGCGAGAGAGAAACAGGAGGAAGAGGCAAGCGATGCCACAAAACTGTCACCTCAGCCTTTTCTTCCTTAATGCAGCCATAAATCCAACCACCACTACCACCATCGCCGTCCCCATCGCCACCGTCAGACATTTCCATTACACTCATATCAGTTTTACTGGAATGACTTACATCTGCATGATTCAGTAATAGTCACTCTCCATAAAGATGTTGTTGCAATTTGGAGGGGAGGGAGAAATTATAGTACCGATCAATTCCCCCAGTCCCAAGGGGAACAACTAGGGAGTTGGGAATGGGATATCGGAAAATTTAGAAAACCGGGGAGGCCCTGGCTGATAGATTGTAGTGGTTATCTAGTAACAGAGACAAACAGCTTAATCCGGGATAAATCGTTTGGCGCTGGGAGAGATGGTTTCATACAGAAGATGTAAATTGTGTTGTCAGAACCAGTTATCTACCAGGTGTGGGAGCTTAAGAGGAGCCACTTAGTGGGAGAAGAGAGACACACGGTTATCTTTACCATTCAAACCCTGGGGGAGGAGTAGAGAGCAGCTAGGCGTCTCTGCTCCACTCTGAGTGTGTCCCAAGTGGCACCCTATTCCATTCATAGTGCATTACTTTTGACCCGGGCCCATAGGGTTCTGGTCAATAGTAACGGACCATATGGGGAAAAGGGTGCCATTTGGAACAAATCCTGTCCATAAAGGACCAAACACACTCTAACCAGCACGAACACTCCAATAAATAAACCTGGTGAATAAAGGTGTTTGGGATTTAGCAGAGATGACAACTACATGACACAAATTGTGCATAGGCTGTTGTAGTGCAGGTATGCATCATCTCACCTCCATAGGCTGTTGTAGTGCAGGTATGCATCATCTCACCTCCATAGGCTGTTGTAGTGCAGGTATGTATCATCTCTCCTCCATAGGCTATTGTAGTGCAGGTATGCATCATCTCACCTCCATAGGCTGTTGTAGTGCAGGTATGCATCATCTCTCCTCCATAGGCTGTTGTAGTGCAGGTATGTATCATCTCACCTCCATAGGCTGTTGTAGTGCAGGTATGTATCATCTCACCTCCATAGGCTGTTGTAGTGCAGGTATGCATCATCTCACCTCCATAGGCTGTTGTAGTGCAGGTATGTATCATCTCACCTCCATAGGCTGTTGTAGTGCAGGTATGTATCATCTCACCTCCATAGGCTGTTGTAGTGCAGGTATGCATCATCTCACCTCCATAGGCTGTTGTAGTGCAGGTATGTATCATCTCACCTCCATAGGCTGTTGTACTGCAGGTATGTATCATCTCACCTCCATAGGCTGTTGTACTGCAGGTATGTATCATCTCACCTCCATAGGCTGTTGTACTGCAGGTATGTATCATCTCACCTCCATAGGCTGTTGTATTGCAGGTATGCATCATCTCACCTCCATAGGCTGTTGTATTGCAGGTATGCATCATCTCACCTCCATAGGCTGTTGTATTGCAGGTATGTATCATCTCACCTCCATAGGCTGTTGTATTGCAGGTATGTATCATCTCACCTCCATAGGCTGTTGTATTGCAGGTATGCATCATCTCTCCTCCATAGGCTGTTGTATTGCAGGTATGTATCATCTCACCTCCATAGGCTGTTGTATTGCAGGTATGTATATCATCTCTCCTCCATAGGCTGTTGTATTGCAGGTATGTATCATCTCACCTCCATAGGCTGTTGTATTGCAGGTATGCATCATCTCTCCTCCATAGGCTGTTGTATTGCAGGTATGTATCATCTCACCTCCATAGGCTGTTGTATTGCAGGTATGTATATCATCTCACCTCCATAGGCTGTTGTATTGCAGGTATGTATATCATCTCACCTCCATAGGCTGTCGGTGAAGTGTAAAATAAATATAATACACTGGAATTTGAAACATGATACATAAGGTGTAAAAAAGGCAATTATTCGTACTACAAATTAAGAGAATTTGATACACAGGATGAAGAAAAGATCACGTCTTGAATTATTGGTTCAAATGAAGCATATGCACACATAGTGCACACTTGGATCTATCCATTATAACAGAGGAGTAATAAACCCGAGGAGTCAATGAAATATCCCTGGTGTTCCCTACCAGCAGCAGTCCACTAAATCAATACAGTTCAGTACGGGTTTGAAAAGGTTCTGTCTTCATAAGTCTGCAATAATAGCTCACTATAATTGAATTGAGTAGGCATGATGCATCTATGTGTTTATAGTTAGCCATATGTGTGTATTTGTGTGTCTGCTTGCGTACGTGCGTGCGTGTGAGGTGAGTGGGACTAGAGACTGATGGGGCTTTAGTACAAGTGTCAGGCGTAGTTTGGGGCCAGCAGCACAGGACAGGAGCGGGGACAGGAGCGGGGACAGGTGCGGGGACAGGAGCGGGAGTCAGGGACCCACTGGCCATATATCTCTATTACTACAGGAGGCTCAGCAGCACTGGCCAGCTGTTCATTCTCATTAACTCACAACGGAGACACTCCAGCCCAGTCTTACCCGCTCCAGTCTGGTGCAGGGTACTCCACTATGCTACACTCCAATCTACTGCAGCATAATATGTGGGCTCCCGAGTGGAGTGCAGCGGTCTAAGGCACTGCATCTCAGTGCTAGAGGCGTCACTACAGACTCTGGTTCGATGCCAGGCTGTATCACAACCGGCTGTGATTGGGAGTCCCATAGGGCGGCGCACAATTTGCCGCCCTATGGTTAGGGTTTGACCGGTGTAGGCCGTCATTGTAGATAAGAATTTGTTCTTAACTGACTTGCCTAGTTAAACAAAAGGGTCAATAAAAAATTAAATACAAAATATGGAATATTATTCCAATACCGCCCAGTTCATACTATTCCATTCCAGTCTAACTGAGTCCAGTCCATGCATAGGATCCAGTCACATTGGGTTCATTAGCCGTTTTATCTTGACAAGAAAAGTTGATTTGATCTTCCACTATTTATTTTTATATATAAACAAATTAGTACAGACATATGTCTCTAACAAGACTAGCCACACTGTATTCTAACACACACACACACACACACACACACACACACACACACAGTTATTCAATGCTATAGCTGGTGAAACATACCCACCAAGGCACGGGGGGAAAGTATCAGTAAAAATCAATATCAACGATCAATTGCACCTTAAAACCACTCAATAACCCCCCACCACAACCTATAAGTCCCTCTCTTTAGCAGCTAATGACGAATCACCCGTTTCATCAGCTAATATCCATTTTCCACATTACAATACCTGTCTCTCCTCCAGAGAAAAGGAAAACCAGCCTTCCTGGTGACAGTGAGGCAGAGGTATTAGGGCCTCTGCGTGTGTGGGGGATATGGTAGACAATAGAAGAGGCTGCCTTGTGATGGGCCAGGGTAGAGAAGTGTGTGTGTGTGTGTGTGTGTGTGTGTGTGTGTGTGTGTGTGTGTGTGTGTGTGTGTGTGTGTGTGTGTGTGTGTGTGTGTGTGTGTACACGGTAGAGGCAGGCAGACAGGACAGGGCTGCAGTGAGAAAAGCTAATGGCTATGATTAATGACTGAGGACCAGAGGAGAGCCAGGACACAGACACTACATACATCATCAGGACGGGCACCTCCCAGGACCCCCCCTCTCTCTCTGCTGGGGTGGAGGGGGCGAAGAGAGAGAGAGAGAGAGAGAGAGAGAGAGAGAGAGAGAGAGAGAGAGAGAGAGAGAGATGAGGGTGTGAGAAAGAGAGAGCACGCGAGAAAGTGAGAGCACGCACGAGAGAGAGAGATACAGAGATGAGGGTGTGAGAAAGAGAGAGCACGAGAGAGAGAGAGCGAGAGAGAGGGTGATTAGAGAGAGGGATGGTGCGAGGGAGAGTGAGAAGCCTTATCTACTCCCCAGTCCTTTACACACAGGAATTGCTTCTCTTTCTTGAAAAAAAAAGTGACAAAGAGGTGATAAGATGAACAAGAAAATGGTGTGTAAAATAACTAGGATATATTCTGAGAGAGAAGAGAGGAAGGAGAGAGGGAGTAGAGAGAGCAGTCTGTGATGGTCCCTGATTCCAGGCAACTTGACTCACTGTTTGCATGCTGAAGCCACATTTCCAAGGTCTTATCAGCCATATGTTTCCCCCTGTTCAGATGATTTATTAGGTGAGGAAAAGCACACTGATACATTTTAACAGCGTTTTCCTGCGTAGGCAACCCGCTGTGTCAGTAACGAAAACTCAGACCCTTTTTAATGAAAACTTTTAGTACCAAAGGGGTAACCATTTATTTATGAGTCACTACAATATTACACTGGGCCAAAAATATCTCTCCTTCTCACGCACCGGGCGGACAAAAAAAAGTCCAGAATCGGAACAGAGGTGGGAGGGAGCACAAGATCATATCCATATGTCAGCGGCTCTACCCAGCACCCTTCCACACACACACACACACACACCTTTAACACGACGCTGGTATATTTGTGCTTAATTGAAGCATTCAGCTGTTTACAACTTACACAAAACCAGCGTGGGGTTTAATTATGACCAATTACAGCCAGCATTGTTAGGGAGTGAAGGAGGCCCATTACCTCTCCCAGCCTTCATTGATTCTAATTAGTTGGTGTGTTCATGTTTTGGGTTTCCATGCCTGATTTAACAGGAGGGGGCCTGCTAATTAATTCACTATTAAACTGCAGATGCTAGTTACCCAGAAACAGAACAGACAAAACCTTGAGAAGAAACAGGGAGGAAAACGTGACTATTGGAACACTAGAACATGTTGCTGCCATTTTGTATTGTTCTCTGCCGTCGGCTCTCGATGGTTTTATCAGTAAAACACATCCATAAAGTGCAAAGTCAGCATTTACATTTATTCACCACATTGAACTCATTAAAATGCTTGTCTATCAGCACAGTGTGTTTTTAAGCCATTAAAATGGCTTAATTTAAAGCCTTTAATTTAATAGGACTGTTTTCAAACCGCCATCTTGGTGTGTAGTTGCGTAATATCGACAGGGAACATGCACCAGTTCCCTAAAAGGAGATGTTTTTTTGTTTTGTCCTGGTATAAGTGGAACAATAGGACACACATGAAAATAGACAATCTTATTCAATATGTAACGTTAAGAAACATTTAAGAGCTTATAGCAAGTGTTATGACGCCTTTTAAGTGGAACAGAAAACTAAAATAACGTGACAAAAAAACAAAAACATTCTAAATGTTTTGACTTCCAAAAGCTTTAAGTCATCGTTCATATGCAAACCATTTGCATAACGAATGCAAATAAGATCCCAAGCAATTAACAAGCATTTGCAAGTAAATGGCATCTGAGAACAACAGTAGAATAGGGTGTATTTGCAAACCAAAGCTGGCTCTTTGAAGCCTTAACGTCATGTTTAACAAGGAAAAGCCATGTTGAGGTCAAAGGAGACAACAGGCTTGGCTCACACAAACCATGTCAATGAGTAGCAGGATTCATAGAGGTCACCAAGCTAACACTGTTTTGTTAGAAGAACAATATATTGTAAGCACACACACACACACACCTGTATTTGAAACTTGATTTGGAGCCAATAGCAAACATTCCATCAACGCTGGAAGGGAAAACAATGTTACTTTGGTCCTAGAGCCACCTTTATTTAACTGATTTGCTGTGATTGTGTGTTCCAATTAATATTTGTACAGGAGCCAGCATCATTGCCATTTTCCAACCCATTTCCCTGGATGTGTTCTACGGGCCTTAATGGACTGTAGCTGTCATGTTCTGGACAGCTGAGCTTTTACAAGACAAACTCGGCCCAGCAGCCTAGCTCACACTTCTCTCGCTCTCTGGACCGGGGGGATAATCAGACACACACATGCGCTTGCACGCACGCACAATTGTATACACGCAGTCGTAAAAACACACACACACAGTACATGGGCATGCACACACACGCAAAGACACACACAAATACATACACAGAGATGCCACAGTTGCCAGCTGCTAATGGACATAGGGACATCTTTGATTAATATTTCACCTCCTGGTTCTGGCTGTTGCTCAAGTGTCACTCCGTCCCCTGAAACCTCAGTCTCTACCAGGGGTCCCTCTGTCAGGTGGAGGTGACAGATCTGTTAGTCACACACACTCACACACCTCCTTAAAACACACACTAATTACAGTGCAGCCAGGCAGTGTGTGTGTGTGTGTGTGTGTGTGTGTGTGTGTGTGTGTGTGTGTGTGTGTGTGTGTGTGTGTGTGTGTGTGTGTGTGTGTGTGTGTGTGGACAGCAGGGAGATTTGGAAAGTGGCCAGGGTGGAGGTATTTGAGCGTATGGAGCTATGTAAAGAAATAGAGGCCTCATCCTTCAAATTAGTGAGTTCTCAAACAGAATTCACATCACACAACCCTCGTGCTCATACTCAGCCTCTCCGCTTGGCAACCCAGGCTCACAGACACACACACACACACACCCTGGCTGTGACCCCACACCCCGAGGGTGTCTCAGGGAGAATTGGGATATGCAAAAAAACACTTGCGTATTTATAGGACAAATATAAGCACCCACCCAATTATTACACACACACACAGGGTGCAGCACCTGTCCCTGTCCTGCCCTTGTAAAGGATAAAGATACTACAGAGATGGGGGAAGAGCTGTGTGTCCTTTGAGTGAGCAAACACATCATGCCCACCACCACGCCTGCCTGTCACACACACAAACGTCTAACAGATGACAGAGGCACTGACAAGACAAAAGGAATGCCTCTATAATATGCATGACCCCCACACACAGCAACATAACAACAACCCAGTACCAACTCTAAACACACCACATTCACTCACTGCATGTCAGAGACAACTCCAGCCACTTAAAGTAGTAACTGATTACAATATGAATCAAATAGATGTCCTTCCAAAACATTATAATTAGGGATGTTAAAAAGCTGCTTTCTCTGTGCCTCTGCTTGTCCTACCACGTGGGGGCACTGGGGCAGACTGCCTGAGCCCCGAGCCAAGCTGCACCAAGTAAAATAGCTTGGATGGATTCAGGATTTGGAAACGTAAGATGGAACTACTACTAGGACACCTTACTATAACGGCAATAAATGCAGACTGATGACTTCAGAAGTGTGAGCCGTTTGTGTCCTTTGCTTTGTCACCATATTCCTGATATTTTTGTTGTTAGCAACCTAACTAGTTAGCTAATAGCGATGCTAGCTAGCTACTTTTGCTACCTACCGTATATCAGTCAACAACAGCTAAGTAGGTTCTCTCTTGACATAACTTTTAGCAACAAACAGGATTTCAAATAGGGAACGGCGAGATGGTTGTTGTGAAGAGGATCTGCTTTGACTAGCTTTCTTGTTGGCTAGCCAGCTAGTTAAGTTAGCCGAAATAGCTAATGTCCATCTTATTATCTATCCTCTTTGGCCGAGGTAGACGTCATTATCCAAGCAATTTTTTTTGCAGTTTTTCCAAGCAGTTTTTTAAATGGTTTCTTTCAAAAACATGTTTGAGATGGGGTTTTACTAATTGTATTTGCTCAAATTTATGCGTTGTCCACAACTACAAGTAAAGGACGAGTTTGCTCATACCCAAATAATGCTGCTAACAGAATATTAGTTTTTAAAAATGAGATTTTCACTGGACAGTTACTGTAATAGACATGCCACAAGAATAAACAGATAACACAACGACCATCTCTGAATCCCGAACACATCATTCATTCTCCTCAGAGAGATTACACATGCCCAGCCATTTAGGAGACAACAGCGTCTACAGATTGAGGGATCGGCACGGCGGAGCGGTGCTGCGTCGTGTCTCTACACGGCTCGGTGTGGCGTGTCATTTTGGGCATGCTGTTGCTCAACATCAAGAAAAATTGATGGCGACTCCGCGGGGGCAGAGAGGCCCTCAGAATGAGAGGAGAGAGAGAAGAGCTTCTCTTTCTCTGTTTGAACTCATTTTCTTTTCCTGGGCGTTTGGCCCCTCTGCTCAGCCCCACAGGCAGCTCCCTCACAGCAGGCCCTGACAGCTTGACACATTGACAGCTGCAGCTGAATGACAACTGATTTGTACAAATTTCAAGCCTTATAAATCTACCTGTCACAACAATGGCATAAAAGAGCTTGGACCCAGCAGGTAATTCAGAAGAAAAAGAAGGGGAGAGGGAAAAAAAGAGGCTTCCTCCCTCCCTCCTTATTCTACTACTGACAGCCTCCTGGCAAAAAACTCCATACATCCATCTAGCCAGTCATCATCCCCTCCTTAGGTCAACTTTGAATATGAACCAGAGGGCCTATTTTCCTGGCCACGGGTGACCAATTGTGTCCTTTAAAGATTAGACAGAGCGGATTGAGAATAGAGCGAAATGGTTCCGAATCGCGCAATTTTGTTTTACACCAACATTAAAGTAGCGTAGCCACCTGCTACTGGCAGGATTATCACGGTGGTGGTTTGCCTTCCCTCTCCTCTCCTCCCAGAGCCCTGACTGGGTAAATGAGCGAGGCCTTTTTATGGTATTTAAACTATTTCCCAGTGTGCACGACTGTGCCGCCTCCCCACAAGCTTTAATTTGCTGGTAATGGCAGTCTGGCAGGTAGTAGAGGCAGTAAGAAAGCTTCGTAGACAGGCAGGAAGAAAGGAGAGGCAGGCACGCAGGCAGGCAGGCGAGGCAGGCAGATAGACAGTCAGGAGAGGAAGGCAGGCAGGAGAGAAGCTGGCAGTAAGGCAGGCAGGCAAGAGTGGCTGGCAGTAAGGCAGGCAAGAGAGACAGACAGGCAGAGACAGACAGACAAGTAGGCAGGAGAGGTAGCTAGGCAGGCAGGCAAGAGAGACAGGCAGGCAGATAGACAGACATGCAGGTTGGGAGGTAGACAGGAGAGGCAGGTTGACAGGCAGACAAGACAGAAAGGCAGGCAGACAGGCCTGCAGGCAGAGAAGCAGCTAGGCAGGCAGGCAGCTATGCGAGACCTTCAGTGGCTGTAAATCCTTCCCAGAGGTATATTTTATAGAGATATAAACTATGAGAGAGAGTAGGGAGGGAACAGAAATCAATAGGAGTGACAAACAGAGTAGTCTTTCTGAGTTTGTTGGATGATGGCTCGTTTGTCTTTGCCATTCAGTGCATCTGCCACTGACGATACTTCTGAGTGGTGACATTACTGTGATAATACAATGATTGATTTATTAACCATCAACCAATCGTTTTGTCTGTATCATTTTTATTTCGGCAAATTACTCAATCAATCAAATTCTTAATTTTTAAAGAGTAGTAGAAAACTTTGATCAAGCATTTTCAGTCCTTTAAAGAGTAGTATAATAGCTTTATCCACACAATAGTAACTATTACTGGTCTAGCTCCCTCCCAACTCACTTCTACATGCAAGTAGGAAAAACCTTTCTCCTAATCCCCTATTTGTGTGTACCCACCCCTGTCCTAAAGTTGCCCTTCCGCACCCTAACCCCTCAAAGGGATCGGTCCCCGTGCAGCCCCATGCCCCACCGGTCCTGCTGTTTGATTAAGACTCAGCCCCACCGCTTTATTCCTGGCTGTACAGGACCCCTACAGGACCCTGGCTGGGACAAAAAGCACAGGAGGGATTATCACTGCCCCTCCCAGCCAGGCAGTCCAACTTTCATTGAGATCAAAGGCGCAGCTCAGCGAGAGACAGGGCCATTTAGGGCAGGTGTCTCTCCCCCCCCCCCCCCCTCCCTCCCTCCTATTGTAATGCCAGGAGGGAGAGAAAGAATCAACCCTCATCTATTCAACAAGGAGGTCTAAAAGGTATTGTTGGGATGCCATGTTTGTAGAGTCACTGTCATATATCACTCAACGAACTGCTTTGAAGCTGGAACTGTCAGCCATGATGGAATAATGTTGGAACAATGTTGAATGTCATTTGGAGGTAGTAATTAACTTGAATGATTTGGTATAACTTGAGTTATGTTGTCCTCGGAACTCACTGCTAGCCTATCGTCAAATATTAATAGCCATTTATTCTTGATAGTAACTAATCTTGTCACATTACAATACAGAGGTTTTTAAACATTTTTACAACTTTATTTAACTAGGCAAGTCAGTTAAGAACAAATTAATATTTACAATGACGGCCTAGAAACAGTGGATTAACTGCCTTGCTCAGGGGCAGAACGACAGATTTTGACCTTGTCAGCTTGGGGATTCGATCTAGCAACCTTTTGGTTACTGGCCCAGCGCTCTAACCACTAGGCTACCTGCCGAATGAGGGTACTCATTATTCATTATAATGGACAAATCACCCAACAAGTCTACAATAACTGTTATATAGAACGCAATTAAAGGAACTACGCTGAAGGAGGCTCATACCAGGGTCTTTCTATAAACTAGGGTAACAGTGAGGATTTCCTATGCTGGACAACTTGTTACAGCTGTTGATGTCATTGATAATATTAATGTTATTACATTAAGATTTCTGGCGGGAACATAGCTATATAGAATAAGTCACAAGTTGATTTAAAACCCTTCCTCATTGTTGGTATCTTGACGGATTCATCCAAAATCGCGTGACATAAATCTTTACTTATTGGTCCTTGCATTTAGGGCAGTGTAAGTTGTTGTTATAGCATACAGTTGAAGTCAGAAGTTTACATACACTTAGGTTGGAGTTGGAATCATTAAAACTCGTTTTTCAACAACTCCACAAATTTCTTGTTAACAAACTATAGGTTTGGCAAGTCGGTTAGGACATCTACTTTGTGCATGACACAAGTAATTTTTCCAACAATTGTTTACAGACAGATTATTTCACTTATAATGAACTTTATCACAATTCCAGTGGGTCAGAAGTTTACATACACTAAGATGACTGTGCCTTTAAACAGCTTGGGAAATTCCAGAAAATTATGTCATGGTTTTAGAAGTTTCTGATAGGCTAATTGACATAATTTGAGTCAATTGGAGGTGTACCTGTGGATGTATTTCAAGGCCTACCTTCAAACTCAGTGCCTCTTTGCTTGACATCATGGGAAAATCAAAAGAAATCATCCAAGACCTCAGAAAAAAATTGTAGACCTCCACAGAGTACAACAATATACTTTAGTGCAAAAAGTGCAAATCAATCCCAGAACGACAGCAAAGAAACTTGTGAAGATGCTGGAGGAAACAGGTACAAAAGTATCTATATCCACAGTAAAACAAGTCCTATTTCAACATAGCCTGAAAGGCCGCTCAGCAAGGAAGAAGCCACTGCTCTAAAACCGCCATAAAAAAGCCAGACTACGGTTTGCAACTGCACATGGGGACAAAGATCATACTTTTTGGAGAAATGTCCTCTGGTCTGATGAAACAAAAATAGAACTGTTTGGCCATAATGACCATTGTTCTGTTTGGAGGAAAAAAGGGGGTGGCTTGCAAGCCGAAGAACACCATCCCAACCATGAAGCACGGGGGTGGCATCATCATGTTGTGGGGTGCTTTGCTGCAGGAGGGACTGGTGCACTTCACAAAATAGATGGAATCATGAGGCAGGAAGATTTAGTGGATATATTGAAGCAACATATCAAGACATCAGTCAGGAAGTTAAAGCTTGGTCGCAAATGTGTAGGATAGACATTTGCTCAAACACCCAACACTATTAATTATTCTGGATAATTCTGGAATGACAACATATTACAAAACCTAGTGGGCTTCGTCCCAATATGATTGGGCAATGAAATAACATGTCAAATACATTTTGGTTTCCATGTTACACCTGCAATTTTAAACAATACAAGGGTCTTGAAGTAGCCTAATTCAATTTGAAGCTCAGAAATTCAAGTGCCAGAATAGGCCTACCTTGAAAATCAGACATTTCCTCAATTTGGTGCTTGAAAAGTCCTTGTAATAATTGTAGTCAATTTATAAGTTCTCCTGCTCCCTTATAATTATCTGTGACTAAACTTTAGTTTGTTTCCGGTCACTTCAATTGAAGGGTGTTGCGCTACCCTGTTGTGGTTATTTTGAGGATGACAACATCTAATTCTGGCTTCAACTTGGCTTTCCAATCAAATCCTTCCATTACTAGAGGAACCTGCTTTTTGGTGGCTTTCTCATTATAAAAACAGCGACGGTGAGATTCAAATGGTGAGATTAATAATACCGCTATTCATGGCTTTATTATGTGTGCCTGTGTCAGCCACATAGGCTCCAGAAAAATCCCCACACATGCATCTAGTTTATTTAGTCAAGCAAATCCACATTATTCTAACTTATTTTAGAATGTAATAATAGTTTTAATATCAATGCCTTTGACACTTTTTTGCCATGGTGGGGGGGGGGGGGGGGGGCTTCTATATTTTTTATTTTATTTTATTTTACCTTTATTTAACCAGGTAGGCAAGTTGAGAACAAGTTCTCATTTACAATTGCGACCTGGCCAAGATAAAGCAAAGCAGTTCGACAGATAAAACGACACAGAGTTACACATGGAGTAAAAACAAACATACAGTCAATAATGCAGTATAAACAAGTCTATATACAATGTGAGCAAATGAGGTGAGAAGGGAGGTAAAGGCAAAAAAGGCCATGATGGCAAAGTAAATACAATATAGCAAGTAAAATACTGGAATGGTAGTTTAGCAATGGAAGAATGAGCAAAGTAGAAATAAAAAAAATAATGGGGTGCAAAGGAGCAAAATAATTAAATAAATTAAAATTAAATACAGTTGGGAAAGAGGTAGTTGTTTGGGCTAAATTATAGGTGGGCTATGTACAGGTGCAGTAATCTGTGAGCTGCTCTGACAGTTGGTGCTTAAAGCTAGTGAGGGAGATAAGTGTTTCCAGTTTCAGAGATTTTTGTAGTTCGTTCCAGTCATTGGCAGCAGAGAACTGGAAGGAGAGGCGGCCAAAGAAAGAATTGGTTTTGGGGGTGACTAGAGAGATATACCTGCTGGAGCGTGTGCTACAGGTGGGAGATGCTATGGTGACCAGCGAGCTGAGATAAGGGGGGACTTTACCTAGCAGGGTCTTGTAGATGACATGGAGCCAGTGGGTTTGGCGACGAGTATGAAGCGAGGGCCAGCCAACGAGAGCGTACAGGTCGCAATGGTGGGTAGTATATGGGGCTTTGGTGATAAAACGGATTGCACTGTGATAGACTGCATCCAATTTGTTGAGTAGGGTATTGGAGGCTATTTTGTAAATGACATCGCCAAAGTCGAGGATTGGTAGGATGGTCAGTTTTACAAGGGTATGTTTGGCAGCATGAGTGAAGGATGCTTTGTTGCGAAATAGGAAGCCAATTCTAGATTTAACTTTGGATTGGAGATATTAGGTCCTATATGTATAATTACATAAACTAAACAATTGTATAACATTGAGGTCCACAATTAAGTGCTTGAAAAAGTCCTTGAATTTGACTTGCCAGTGTCTGTATGAACCCTACTTAAAGGATGTATAGTCCTAAGCCAATGTTGTTGTATAGGTAGAGTTATGGGCCAATTTGCATATATTCCTCTACACGTGGAACTCCATAAAAATAAAAATAATTTTTGTTTCAAACCATTCTGAAATGTTGATCCCAATACCACACATAAGCCACATTATTTACGGAGAGACCCATAACCTTTATGAAGTTTTGATTTAGCGTTTATGGCCTTCCATGTTCTCTTATCTTTATAATCCAACCAGGGAGGTAAAGGTTGGAAAGCTTTCCAGATCCATTATGTTTATGCAACATTAAAAAGGTGCAATATGCAGAAATCACTCTGCCATTTCCTGGTTACAAAAAAATCGAATAGTTTGCCTGATTTCAATTTGGGACAAAACAAGCAGTCATTGTGTAATCTAAACCACTGTGAAATGTATTTTCCATAACCAAAAATATAGCATTTTCAGCTATTTGTGTACAAAAACATTTAAGTAAAAAATACAAAAAAGTAACTTAAGAATGGGAAGCATAGAAATAGCGCACATAGAAGCGCTTCTTAGACACTAGCACTTCTTAGACATGCTCCAATGAAAATGACAGATCTATAACTACATTTCTATGTGAATTTGGTCAGGTTGCCATCCAAGTTACATATTAGGCCTACAATCACACAGGAGTCCATGGAAAGGTATAGAACGACCATATCCATATCAGAATGATTCAATAAAAAAGGTAGTAGGCAATATACACTACCACAATGATATAGAACAACCATGTGTCATTTAACTAGGAAATGCACTTTTCGTAGCTGCTGCTGTTTACACCAAACAAAATTACGATGCTTCTTTCTTAATCAAGTCCAGTGCTTGAATTGTAGAGAGTTTAGCAGTGAGGTCATATTTGATGACAAAGTCTGGTAATGTCTTGATCATGTGGGAACATAAAGTTGGGAACCCTGGCATGGCGAGGAGAGGACCGTAAATAACAACACAGGCTCTGTGAGACATCCGGCCACCAGGAAGACAGTGTGTAGCCTCCAAAACATCTTATCACACAGGACCTCCCAGATATGATACAGTGTACATGACACACTCTGCCTCAAAAACACTGGTCAAAAACACTGACCACCCCAAAACATCTACAGCAGCCAGACCAGGCAGATGTGAAGAAGAGAGAGTGTGCGAGAGAGAAAGTATAATAAAAAGCGAGTGAGTAAGAAACAGACGAGAGAGAGGTGGAAACTGAGCTGCACTTCCTAACCTCCTGCCAAATGTATGACCATATTAGAGACACATATTTCCCTCAGATTACACAGACCCACAAAGAATTTGAAAACAAATCCAATTTTGATAAACTCCCATATCTACTGGGTGAAATACTACATTGCAAAATCACAGCAGCAAGATGTGTGACCTGTTGACACAAGAAAAGGGCAACTAGTGAAGAACCATCACCATTGTAAATACAATATGCCATTATTATGGAACTTTTGTAAGTGTAATGTTTACTGTACATTTTTTATTTCACTTGCTTTGGCAATGTAAACATGTGTTTTTCATGCCAATAAAACCCTTAAATTAAACTGAATTGAGAGAAACAGAGCTAGAAAGAGGGAGAGAAACCCACCCAATAGTCACACAATCATTAAAGGGACTGAATGGTTCTTATTATGGCATCTGACTGAGGCCCAGCTGGCCCAGTATGCCGAGCAGAGGGTCGACTGTAGTTCAGCACAGGGTCTTGTGATCTGAGGTTGGCTTGGGCCTGGGCGGGAGGGAGGGAGGGGGCATTTGGGAATGAGTGATGGACCTGGGGGTGAATGCCAAAACCATAAATCGAATCCTAACCCAAGGCTCCTATGAAGTTTATTTACATTTTCACATTGCGCCCATCTTTAAAACATCTTTGTTTAGATGCTTCAAAGCAGCCATCTAAATTAACCCCGTCCCGTTCATATCCAAACCCACTCAAATAATATTTTATTAATTGCGTGTTTATTTGTGTGCAAAGGAATTCTATTTTTACTCTATCGTCAGCCGCCTTTGCAGTTGTGCTGCCGACTACGCTTTGAGGCATTTAGGAGCTTTTAACTCTTTTCACATTGTGTTTCATCCCGCTCCCACTTGTTATTCCCTAGCTCATTTGCTAATGTTTATTTGTGTTGATTTAAGCCTTTATTTAAATTAGAGATTTAATTAGATTAGCTGCCAGACATAGCCGGTATGATACTAACCACAGCGGTCGACAGTATCGCATTTCGTACCGGAGGAAGGAGGAGTTTTTTTTGTCTGTTTACGCTTCAACTCTAAAAGATTTTCAAGACAAATCATTTGAGTGTTTACTCTCGTCAGCACTGCTAGGACTGGCCAACACATTTCATACACAGCAAGACAACGTTGATTATCAGTAGCAACGACTAGCTGACTGTACAAGAAGAAAACACTGGCTACTTCAAGCATCTCACCCCCATTAACATCAAGTCGAGTGGGTTTGAATTCATTTGACCAGTGTGTGGGAAAAAAACACTGGCAACTACAGTACGAGTAGCTCACTCACTTTTTTTACCCATTTTTTTTTCTCATTTGTGAAAACTAAATAAATAGCCAGATGCAACATCCCGCCGGTTCACTTTCCTGCCGCCTGTGTGCTGCTCTTTTTGATGTGGGCGCCTGGAGTGAAACCTTGTTTGGACAGCCATGGGGTGGAGCTGGCCAGCTTATAACTCTGCCACAGAACACAGGCAGACACAGGACAGCCCGCAGGGGTCCTCACACTGGGCGGAGGGAGGGAGGGTGTCCGGGGGGGATAGAGGCACACTACTATTACACCCCATCAAGTAAAACAGATCCCAGAGTGTTTCACATAGGAAACACAGAGCACAGAAGAGTGCCACTGAAAGAGAGGAAAGAGGGTGGAGAAAAAGAGAGAGATGAGAGAGGGAAGAGAAAAAAAGACCACTATCAAAGCCCTCAGACTGTCATTCAGGAAGAGAGCTATGGCAACACAGATTGTTATTGTCCAACTCGTTTAGGGGCAGAATTATGTTTATTACAGTTATCATTATAAACATGCTTTTAAGGGTTTTTAAACACTCCATTAGAGACTGTGGACAATAAAATGCAGTTGCTATCTGGATTTCTAGTGCTACATTACAAGTAGCAAACGAACTGTCTGTCCTCTATATTTCTCTGTACACACACAAGCACTTAAGTGCACGTAATTCCCACTTTCTATTGCCATAGAAATCAGAGGAAAAATATGCCCTAAGCACTGTTGGCACTAGTTATATATCTATATATATAAAAATATTTTTTTTAATCAGTTGTATCAAAAAAGTTGCCTGTCAGAGACGTGCTAAAGTGCTAAAACACAGACAGGAACAAACCTAACATGTAAAATAATGAGTGTGCTGATTCTGGGGCTGGTTGCGTGTTATAGAGCTGGGTAAAGCAGGGGCTGGGGCTGGTTGCGTGTTATAGAGCTGGGTAAAGCAGGGGCTGGGGCTGGTTGCGTGTTATAGAGCTGGGTAAAGCAGGGGCTGGGGCTGGTTGCGTGTTATAGAGCTGGGTAAAGCAGGGGCTGGGGCTGGTTGCGTGTTATAGAGCTGGGTAAAGCAGGGGCTGGGGCTGGGGCTGGTTGCGTGTTATAGAGCTGGGTAAAGCAGGGGCTGGGGCTGGTTGCGTGTTATAGAGCTGGGTAAAGCAGGGGCTGGGGCTGGTTGCGTGTTATAGAGCTGGGTAAAGCAGGGGCTGGTTGCGTGTTATAGAGCTGGGTAAAGCAGGGGCTGGGGCTGGTTGCGTGTTATAGAGCTGGGTAAAGCAGGGGCTGGGGCTGGTTGCGTGTTATAGAGCTGGGTAAAGCAGGGGCTGGGGCTGGTTGCGTGTTATAGAGCTGGGTAAAGCAGGGGCTGGGGCTGGTTGCGTGTTATAGAGCTGGGTAAAGCAGGGGCTGGGGCTGGTTGCGTGTTATAGAGCTGGGTAAAGCAGGGGCTGGGGCTGGTTGCGTGTTATAGAGCTGGGTAAAGCAGGGGCTGGGGCTGGTTGCGTGTTATAGAGCTGGGTAAAGCAGGGGCTGGGGCTGGTTGCGTGTTATAGAGCTGGGTAAAGCAGGGGCTGGGGCTGGTTGCGTGTTATAGAGCTGGGTAAAGCAGGGGCTGGGGCTGGTTGCGTGTTATAGAGCTGGGTAAAGCAGGGGCTGGTTGCGTGTTATAGAGCTGGGTAAAGCAGGGGCTGGTTGCGTGTTAGAGAGATGGGTAATACAGGGGCTGGTTGCGTGTTATAGAGCTGGGTAAAGCAGGGGCTGGGGCTGGTTGCGTGTTATAGAGCTGGGTAAAGCAGGGGCTGGGGCTGGTTGCGTGTTATAGAGCTGGGTAAAGCAGGGGCTGGGGCTGGTTGCGTGTTATAGAGCTGGGTAAAGCAGGGGCTGGGGCTGGTTGCGTGTTATAGAGCTGGGTAAAGCAGGGGCTGGGCAGGTTGCATGGTATAGAGCTGGGTAAAGCAGGGGCTGGTTGCGTGTTAGAGAGATGGGTAATACAGGGGCTGGTTGCGTGTTATAGAGCTGGGTAAAGCAGGGGCTGGGGCTGGTTGCGTGTTATAGAGCTGGGTAAAGCAGGGGCTGGGGCTGGTTGCGTGTTATAGAGCTGGGTAAAGCAGGGGCTGGGGCTGGTTGCGTGTTATAGAGCTGGGTAAAGCAGGGGCTGGGGCTGGTTGTGTGGTATAGAGCTGGGTAAAGCAGGGGCTGGGGCTGGTTGCGTGTTATAGAGCTGGGTAAAGCAGGGGCTGGGGCTGGTTGCGTGTTATAGAGCTGGGTAAAGCAGGGGCTGGGCAGGTTGCATGGTATAGAGCTGGGTAAAGCAGGGGCTGGTTGCGTGTTAGAGCGATGGGTAATACAGGGGCTGGTTGCGTGTTATAGAGCTGGGTAATACAGGGGCTGGTTGTGTGGTATAGAGCTGGGTGAAGCAGGGGCTGGAGCTGTTTGTGTGGTATAGAGCTGGGTAAAGCAGGGGCTGGGGCTGGTTGTGTGGTATAGAGCTGGGTAATATGGGGCGGCAGCGTAGCCTAGTGGTTAGAGCGTCGGACTAGTAACCGGAAGGTTGCGAGTTCAATCCCCCGAGCTGACAAGGTACAAATCTGTCGTTCTGCCCCTGAACAGGCAGTTAACCCACTGTTCCCAGGCCGTCATTGAAAATAAGAATGTGTTCTTAACTGACTTGCCTGGTTAAATAAAGGTAAAATAAATAAAAAATACAGGGGCTGGGGCTGGTTGTGTGGTATAGAGCTGGGTAAAGCAGGGGCTGGGGCTGGTTGTGTGGTATAGAGCTGGGTAAAGCAGGGGCTGGGGCTGGTTGCGTGGTATAGAGCTGGGTAAAGCAGGGGCTGGGGCTGGTTGTGTGGTATAGAACTGGGTAAAGCAGGGGCTGGGGCTGGTTGCATGGTATAGAGCTGGGTAATACAGGGGCTGGGGCTGGTTGCATGGTATAGAGCTGGGTAATACAGGGGCTGGTTGCGTGTTATAGAGCTGGGTAAAGCAGGGGCTGGGGCTGGTTGCATGGTATAGAGCTGGGTAAAGCAGGGGCTGGTTGCGTGTTATAGAGCTGGGTAATTCAGGGACTGGTTGCGTGGTATAGAGCTGGGTAATACAGGGACTGGTTGCGTGGTATAGAGCTGGGTAATACAGGGACTGGTTGCGCGGTATAGAGCTGGGTAAAGCAGGGGCTGGTTGCGTGTTATAGAGCTGGGTAATACAGGGGCTGGATGCGCGGTATAGAGCTGGGTAAAGCAGGGGCTGGTTGTGTGGTATAGAGCTGGGTAATACAGGGGCTGGTTGCGTGGTATAGAGCTGGGTAATACAGGGACTGGTTGCGTGGTATAGAGCTGGGTAATACAGGGGCTGGTTGCGTGGTATAGAGCTGGGTAATACAGGGACTGGTTGTGTGGTATAGAGCTGGGTAATACAGGGGCTGGTTGTGTGGTATAGAGCTGGGTAATACAGGGGCTGGTTGCGTGGTATAGAGCTGGGTAATACAGGGACTGGTTGTGTGGTATAGAGCTGGGTAATACAGGGGCTGGTTGTGTGGTATAGAGCTGGGTAATACAGGGGCTGGTTGTGTGGTATAGAGCTGGGTAATACAGGGGCTGGTTGTGTGGTATAGAGCTGGGTAATACAGGGGCTGGTTGCGTGGTATAGAGCTGGGTAATACAGGGGCTGGTTGTGTGGTATAGAGCTGGGTAATACAGGGGCTGGTTGTGTGGTATAGAGCTGGGTAAAGCAGGGGCTGGTTGCATGGTATAGAGCTGGGTAATACACGGGCTGGTTGCGTGGTATAGAGCTGGGTAATACAGGGGCTGGTTGCGTGGTATAGAGCTGGGTGAAGCAGGGCTGGTTGTGTGGTATAGAGCTGGGTAATACAGGGGCTGGGGCGTGTTATAGAGCTGGGTAATACAGGGACTGGTTGCATGGTATAGAGCTGGGTAATACAGGGACTGGTTGCGTGGTATAGAGCTGGGTAATACAGGGACTGGTTGCGCGGTATAGAGCTGGGTAAAGCAGGGGCTGGTTGCGTGTTATAGAGCTGGGTAATACAGGGGCTGGATGCGCGGTATAGAGCTGGGTAAAGCAGGGGCTGGTTGTGTGGTATAGAGCTGGGTAAAGCAGGGGCTGGGGCTGGTTATGTGGTATAGAGCTGGGTAATACAGGGGCTGGGGCTGGTTGTGTGGTATAGAGCTGGGTAAAGCAGGGGCTGGGGCTGGTTGTGTGGTATAGAGCTGGGTAAAGCAGGGGCTGGGGCTGGTTGTGTGGTATAGAGCTGGGTAATACAGGGGCTGGGGCTGGTTGCGTGTTATAGAGCTGGGTGAAGCAGGGGCTAGGGCTGGTTGCGTGTTATAGAGCTGGGTGAAGCAGGGGCTGGGGCTGGTTGCGTGTTATAGAGCTGGGTAATACAGGGGCTGGTTGCGTGTTATAGAGCTGGGTAATACAGGGGCTGGGGCTGGTTGCGTGTTATAGAGCTGGGTAATACAGGGGCTGGGGCTGGTTGCGTGTTATAGATCTGGGTAATACAGGGGCTGGTTGCCTGTTATAGATCTGGGTAATACAGGGGCTGGTTGTGTGTTATAGAGCTGGGTAATACAGGGGCTGGTTGCGTGGTATAGAGCTGGGTAATACAGGGGCTGGTTGCGTGGTATAGAGCTGGGTAATACAGGGGCTGGTTGCGTGTTATAGAGCTGGGTAATACAGGGGCTGGGGCTGGTTGCGTGTTATAGATCTGGGTAATACAGGGGCTGGTTGCATGGTATAGAGCTGGGTAAAGCAGAGGCTGGTTGCATGGTATAGAGCTGGGTAAAGCAGGAGCTGGTTGCACAGTATAGAGCTGGCAAAGCAAGGGCTGGTTGCATGGTATAGAGCTGGCAAAGCAAGGGCTGGTTGCACAGTATAGAGCTGGCAAAGCAAGGGCTGGTTGCATGGTATAGAGCTGGCAAAGCAAGGGCTGGTTGCACGGTATAGAGCTGGGTAAAGCATGGGCTGGTTGCACGGTATAGAGCTGGGTAAAGCATGGGCTGGTTGCACGGTATAGAGCTGGGACTGGTGGTTGGTTACTGGTTGTGTGGTATAGAGCCGGGTAGAGCTGGGGCTGAGAGGCTGCGTCGTGGCCTTGTGAGAGAAAACGGGGAACATGCCTAAGTTATTACAGCAGGAAGGCAATCTGTCAAAGCCAGGCTGTTCTGGCATGGCCAATACCACTGGTGAGATCAGAGAGGCAGATTCTGCTTGCAATTACTGCTAAAGGACCTTGGATGCAGGCAGCCTGCTATCAATTATTTCCCTGGCCCCAGACACTTGGAGCTGTCAGGGCCCTACTGTCTTGTGTTTTGTAACAGTACGGAAGAGGCAGAGGGTGAGGGTGAAGAAAGAGGGAGAAGCTGAGTCTCTGTTCTCTGTTCTCTCAGAGACAGTAAAGATACTGTAGTTGGTGTCGTTAAACGCTGCTATTACGGAAACGCACACTTCAAATTGTTCTGCAAATTGTGCTCTCTTCTTTCTTCTCCCTACGTATTCTCCTGTTGCTCTCCTTTTCTCTTTCTCGCTCCACCCTCCGGCTCACATGATGGAATGAAGGGATTAACACTAGAAGGAGAGAGTGAGGAAGAAAGATTGAGGGAGGTAGAGAGAGAGAATGTTGAGGCTGACAGCTCTAACCTGTGTGTTTACAGTGAGCCTTCCAGTCATACGTGTACTCCCTGTCTGCGTCCCAAATGGCACCCCATTCCCCAAACATATAGTGTACTACTTTGACGATACTTTTAACCAGAGCTTTATGGGCCATGGTATAAAGTAGTGCACTAAATACAGAATAGGGTGCCATTTGGGACGCATACTCTGTGTACAGGCAGTGTGCACAGCAGAGGGCCCCTGAGGAAGGACCCAGAAAGGGCACAGGGAACATCTCTCTGCCCAGTTGCACACTAGTCTTTCATCTTAACAGGTGCTCCGGACCAACAACCATCTGAACCCTCACAGCAATTTGCAACACCAGTAGGACATTTAATCCAACAGATCAAAAGTTTTAAAAAAATATCGCTCCATTTTTTACATTTTGAAATATATCCCAGCTGAACACCCAGTGCAACTTCCAATTATTCCTAAATGATAATGATGAGGTCATTTATCGATATCCTAATGGGTGGTAAGTGGAATCTGCATATACACCGATTTAGGCATTTATCGGATTGCCTCTGTTCTGTTTCACCACTCATCCCTCTATCCTTGTGGGATAAAGGAGAGAAGAGGGATAGATTAATCATTTTTCTGCATGATGACAGCTCTTTGGCCCCGTCGGCCACTAACCCATCCCCCGGGGCATGGCCTTGGACCATCCGGCGTAGCAGAGAGCTGCCTCTCTGGCACCAAATGGCAAATCCCCCCCTTCTCCCCAAGTCCTGGGACCTTATGTACAGAAACGTACCTTCTTATGGTGAGCCAATGTGCACTAAAGCAATAGCGGAGTTGCATGAAGCTGTCAGAGGAGAGGGAGAAACGTCAATTACCTCTTTGGGGTTCGATGTGAAAAATAGGCCTTGAAGGCAAGTGGGTTGGGGATGTGCATGTGTGAGGAGGGGTAAGCAGGGGGTTATTGTCATTTTAAGCTTCTCAAGGTCGGCTAGCTGCCATCTTGAGTGTTTATATTATCTCATTCAGACAGAGTGATGTACTGTAGGTGTGCCCTTGAACTGAGAGATGGTCATGCTATGGTCAACCTAAGGCTTCTAGTTATGCTATGCAATAAAGCATAACCACAACGGACACACGTCCTAATATTTATAGATTTCTTCATTTGATTTTCCTTTTAGATGTGTGTATTGTTGCGAATTGTTAGATACTACTGCACTGTTGGAGCTAGGAACACAAGCATTACACTACACTCGCAATAACATCTGCTAAATATGGGTAAGTGACCAATAAAATGTGAGTTGATTTGACTGTTGTTCAGAATCCTATCTAGCATGCTCGGCATCAGGGCACTTTATAGTGAGGTTTTATAATGTTGGAACAATAGCCATGCTTCGCCTTCTGAAGAATAACTTTATCTATTTGCAAAAACATAATTATATGTATTTCTCTTATATTTAACCAGGGAAGTTACATTAAGATGTACATCTCTTTTTCAAGTGAGCCCTGAGGCCCCAAAGTTGTAAAATATTATCTTTTAAAAGTAGAAAGTGCTGAATAATTTTTCCCAGACTTATGTATTTATTACCAAACATGACAAGTCAAACAAATTGAAATATATTCATCACCGTAACAGAATGAGACACCCAAACTGTTGACGTTGACAAAAAGATGAGCTGCGAAAAGTCAAATTGCCTCTTGACAACCGCCATAGAAAACCTGCTCCACCACACTCCAAACAGGTGAATAGATTCAATTCCCCCTGGCTTCAATATGGATATTCAGGGAATTTGTTTTCCTCAAGAAAATTTAGGTTTCATCTTAAGCCCTTTGAGTTTCTTTATCGCTCCACTCTTCAATAGGGTTAGTCATGCACAGAGATGCTGCTTCAAACTTTCCAAAGACTTCTCAGTGGAGCAGGGGGAAACTCACCCTGTCAGAACCCATTGTGAGAGGTTTACAGCTTAAACCCCTGGTCCTATACATCTCTGACCCCTTTTCCCCAAACTCTAAACTTTTCCTCAAACATCAAACTCTGGATTATCTTTTGATTTCCTCCTTAGGTGAAAGGAGTTTAAACTCCACAGCTGTTGGGCTTGACAGACAAAGAGGGGAAGGTTGAGGGAGGGGGTGAAGTGTTAAGTCACCATATTTATCAAGACTGGTTTACCTCTCCTGTCAGATCCATTTTTCTTCCACATGCTAATTAGTGATATCTTACACCCCCATCCCCCACCACACCCCCCTCTCAATATCCCTCCATCCCCCTCACCCAGAAGCCCTCTCCTCTCCATGGCTGGAGGCCTTGCCTTCCTCTCTGGAGGAATGGTTTGACAAATAAAGGCGAGAGCCCCTATTAGCATGTTAATCCACATCAAACAGCCACGCTATAGCCTACCTCCCCTGGCCTCACTCCCCTGGCTTACATGTGTCACTTCCTCCTCCAGACCTCGAGACCAAGCTCACGCATCAAGAGGTGTTGATCAGTTATTACAAATTTAAAGTGAAAATCTGGGATTGATATATCAATGATAAGTAGTATTTGCTTCTTGAAGATTAGAAACATTTTAGTGGTTATATTTCTCCAGCCCCATCCCTCAGCTGTTCACCAAAAATGTGGCGGGCGGACCGTTTTGTTATCGTTTGAATCCCAGGTTGCCCCTATAACTGGTTCACATTGTCACCTTAAAGAAAACCTTGAAAAAGGGCTTATTAAGATAAACATTTTTTAAAGTGGGTATTTGAAAAGAAAAATGGAGGGGCCTCTTAAAAACTTCGGTGGGAGATGAATGAGGAATATGATGTGTCAGTTGAAAGGAAGGTTGATGGAAACATGGCGTGGGTTTGTGGCAGCGGTACAGCAAAGGCAGAGAGAGAGAGAGAGAGAGAGAGAGAGAGAGAGAGAGAGAGAGAGAGAGAGAGAACGACATCATAATTCATATGTAAAGCCTAACCCTGCCAGTGTGTCCTTTATTGACAACCAAGGCCTTGTATCTGCACTGAAGGCTGTAACTACATCCACATATGTAAGGCTATAAATCCAACTCCAAGAGAGAGCGCTTTGCTTTGGCCACAGGACTTTTGTGTGGAAAATTACAGCGGGATGGATGCGAGGCTTGAAAAATAATCAACTTCCTACATATCAAACTGTATGGTGTGTGAAACATGTACTTATGGTGGCTTAAATAAATTATTTACAGTGCATTCGGAAAATATTCAGGCCCTTTGACTTTTTCAAAAATGTGTTACGCTACAGCCGTATTCTAAAATGGATTCAATTATTTGTTTTTAATCTACACACAATACCCCATAATAACAAAGTGAATACTGTATATTGTAAAAACAATAGAAATAAAACACTCAGTTCCACCAGCTCTGTCAGGAGGAATGGGACAACATTCACCCAACTTATTGTGGGAAGCTTGTGGAAGGCTACCTGAAACGTTTGACCCAAGTTAAACAATTTAAAGACAATGCTACCAAATACTAATTGAGTGTATGTAAACTTCTGACCCACTGGGAATGTGATGAAAGAAATACAAGCTGAAAGAAATAATTATCTCTACTATTATTCTGACATTTCACATTCTTAAAATACAAGTGGTGATCCTAACTGACCTAAGACAGGGAATTTGTACAATAATTAAAATGTCAGGAATTGTGAAAAACTGAGAGTTTAAATGTATTTGGCTAAGGTGTATGCAAACGTCTGACTTCAACTGTGTGTGTGTACATAAAACAAAACAAATATCTTATTTACATAAGTATTCAGATCCTTTGCTATGAGACTCGAAATTGAGCTCCGGTGCTTCCTGTTTCCATTGATCATCCTTGAGATGTTTCTTCAACTTGATTGGAGTCCACCTGTGGTACATTCAATTGACTGGACATGCTTTGGAAAGGCACACACCTGTCTATATAAGGCACACAGTTGACAGTAAATGTCAGAGCAAGAACCAAACCATGAAGTCGAAAGAATTGTCCATAGAGCTCCGAGACAGGATTGTCTGGGGAACTGTACCAGAAAATATCTGCAGCATTGAAGGTCCCCAAGAACACATTGGCATCCATCATTCTTAAATGGAAGCAGTTTGGAACCACCAAGACTCTTCCTGGAGCTGGTAGCTGCCCAAACTGAGCAATCGGGGGAGAAGGGCCTTGGTCAGCGAGGACACCACGAACCCAATGGTCACTCTGACAGAGCTCCAGAGTTCCTCTGTGGATATGGGAGAAACTTCCAGAAGGACAACCATGTCTGCAGCACTCCACTAATCAGGCCTTTGTGGTAGAGTGGCCAAACGGAAGACACTCCTCAGTAAATGGCACATAACAGCCCGCTTTGAGTTTGCCAAAAGGCACCTAAAGGACTCACAGACCATGAGAAACAACATTCTCTGGTCTGATGGAACCAAGATTTAACTCTTTGGCCTGAATGCCAAGCGTCACGTCTGGAGAAAACCTGGCACATATCCTACGGTGAAGCATGGTGGTGGCAGCATCATGCTGTGGGGATGTTTTTCAGCGGCAGGGACTGGGAGGATAGTCAGGATCGAGGGAAAGATGAACAGAGCAAAGTACAGAGATATCCTTAATGAAAACCTGCTCCAGAGCGCTCAGGACCTCAGACTGGGGCAAAGGTTCAGCTTCCAACAAGACAACGACGCTAAGCACATAGCAAAAACAACATAGGAGTGGCTTCGGGACAAGTCTCTGAATGTCCTTGAGTGCCTCACTCATAGCCCGGACTTGAACCCGATCGAACATCTCTGGAGAGACTTGAAAGTAGCTGTGCAGCAACGCTCTCCATCCCTGACAGAGGTTGAAAGGATCTGCAGAGAATAAATGGGAGAAACTCCCCAAATACAGGTGTGCAAAGCTTGTAGTGTCATACCCAAGAAGACTCAAGACTGTAATCACTGCCAAAGGTGCTTCAACAAAAAGGTCTGAATACTTATGTATACAGTGCCTTGCGAAAGTATTCGGTCCCCTTGAACTTTGTGACCTTTTGCCACATTTCAGGCTTCAAACATAAAGATATAAAACTGTATTTTTTTGTGAAGAATCAACAACAAGTGGGACACAATCATGAAGTGGAATGACATTTATTGGATATTTCAAACTTTTTTAACAAATCAAAAACTGAAAAATTGGGCGTGCAAAATTATTCAGCCCCTTTACTTTCAGTGCAGCAAACTCTCTCCAGAAGTTCAGTGAGGATCTCTGAATGATCCAATGTTGACCTAAATGACTAATGATGATAAATACAATCCACCTGTGTGTAATCAAGTCTCCGTATAAATGCACCTGCACTGTGATAGTCTCAGAGGTCCGTTAAAAGCGCAGAGAGCATCATGAAGAACAAGGAACACACCAGGCAGGTCCGAGATACTGTTGTGAAGAAGTTTAAAGCCGGATTTGGATACAAAAAGATTTCCCAAGCTTTAAACATCCCAAGGAGCACTGTGCAAGCGATAATATTGAAATGGAAGGAGTATCAGACCACTGCAAATCTACCAAGACCTGGCCGTCCCTCTAAACTTTCAGCTCATACAAGGAGAAGACTGATCAGAGATGCAGCCAAGAGGCCCATGATCACTCTGGATGAACTGCAGAGATCTACAGCTGAGGTGGGAGACTCTGTCCATAGGACAACAATCAGTCGTATATTGCACAAATCTGGCCTTTATGGAAGAGTGGCAAGAAGAAAGCCATTTCTTAAAGATATCCATAAATAGTGTAATTTAAAGTTTGCCACCAGCCACCTGGGAGACACACCAAACATGTGGAAGAAGGTGCTCTGGTCAGATGAATCCAAAATTGGCAACAATGCAAAACGTTATGTTTGGCGTAAAAGCAACACAGCTCATCACCCTGAACACACCATCCCCACTGTCAAACATGGTGGTGGCAGCATCATGGTTTGGGTCTGCTTTTCTTCAGCAGGGACAGGGAAGATGGTTAAAATTGATGGGAAGATGGATGGAGCCAAATACAGGACCATTCTGGAAGAAAACCTGATGGAGTCTGCAAAAGACCTGAGACTGGGAAGGAGATTTGTCTTCCAACAAGACAATGATCCAAAACCTAAAGCAAAATCTACAATGGAATGGTTCAAAAATAAACATATCCAGGTGTTAGAATGGCCAAGTCAAAGTCCAGACCTGAATCCAATCGAGAATCTGTGGAAAGAACTGAAAACTGCTGTTCACAAATGCTCTCCATCCAACCTCACTGAGCTCGAGCTGTTTTGCAAGGAGGAATGGGAAAAAAATTCAGTCTCTCGATGTGCAAAACTGATAGAGACATACCCCAAGCGACTTACAGCTGTAATCGCAGCAAAAGGTGGCGCTACAAAGTATTAACTTAAGGGGGCTGAATAATTTTGCACGCCCAATTTTTCAGTTTTTGATTTGTTAAAAAAGTTTGAAATATCTAATAAATGTCGTTCCACTTCATGATTGTGTCCCACTTGTTGTTGATTCTTCACAAAAAAATACAGTTTTATATCTTTATGTTTGAAGCCTGAAATGTGGCAAAAGGTCGCAAAGTTCAAGGGGGCCCAATACTTTCGCAAGGCACTGTATGTCATATTTCAGTTTTTTTTTAAATATAAATTTCTAAAAATCTGTTTTGCCTCGTCATTATGGTGTGTAGATTGTGTGTAGATTGATGAGCATTTTTTTTAATAAGGCTGTAATGTAACAAAATGTGGAAAAAGTCAAGGGGTCTGAATACTTTCCGAATGCACTGCACATCATCAAATGAATACCAATTTGACACTCGTGTGAATAACATTTGACAACTAACTATTGGTACAAAACACATATTTACAGTAATTGCGTAAGCTATGTCCTTCCATATGTCCACAACATTAGATAAATAATTTGGCTACGAGTGAAATACTCTGTGTAAATGTATAGAAAACATTTGCACTGACTTTAAACAAATATCACTCTGTTAAATCTTGCAGGTATATTCCAGATAGTGTGTGCAGCCAGGGCACTCATCTCGTTTTCAACCCAATACACATTTCATCCATCCAAATGCATGATGGACTTTCTCACGACACAGACATCAGATATGATAAGAAATAGAATGCTTTATGTCTGGCTTATGCTGACTTAACTTTTTTTTAAACGTCTCCTGTTTCTCCGAGGCTCGCCAGGCACGGCTCAAAGAACGCTCGCATGCAGAAGATCAGAGAAAATGGCCGCCGCTTGGTGGCTCGCCTGCTACCATCAATCACACCCCAAATGGCTTCCCTGACACTCCCACTACTCATTCTGCACCGCGCCTACCTTACGTGACCCCCGTCTTGAAAATAACCTGGGAATAAATGGATGTAGGGTAGGGGAATGGGTTATAAGGGTTGAAATCATTGCCAAATGTTCTCTTTTTAACAATAGGATTTCAAACATCATCTGGCGAGGAGGACCGTCAACATGTTTAAGGTGGACGAGAGTAGCAAGTGAACGAGTCCTCTCATCGATATCACACGGTTGAAAGCGGAAAGCGTTGCGGTCCACTTCTAACCTCCCTCCTTCTCCACTCTCGTCTTCTCTTTCTCACCCGCTCTCTTCCACTCTATCGCTCTCCCTTCCTCCTCTTGCTCTCCTCTCTCCCCTCCTTTCACCCTCTCCTCTTGCCTCACTCTCCCTCCCTCACCATGTGGAGGCCAGAGACAGATTTACAGCGACTGTCAAAGTCAGGGATGACAGATAAATTAATCTTCTCTTCATGAGTTTACATCCCCGGCATCTGGGCTGCTGATCTGGCCCTAACAAGCGCCGGGGTCTGGGAGAGCTGATGTTTTCATGGCCAGAGATGAATTACCCTGTCATGTGAATCTATTTATACTGCCGTTAGGAGAGGGAAGGGTGGGGCCCGGCCCTGTGGCTCTGGACCCAGGACAGACAGACAGAGTGATTTCATGAGTTAAGATCCCCTTGAAGGATGGTGGAATCGGGTTCTGTCAGCCAGGCCGTTCGGCCGTCCGGAACTCCATTTTGGAAGATCTTTGTTGTGGAAGGGAGGGGGGGGGGGGGGGTAGTGCTGATTTGGCAGTCTGTAGACTAGTATTCGGTTTTCCTACTGAGTCCTGTCTCTAGAGTTCGCCACCACCATGGTCCTGAAATTAGAGCAATTCCCTCTTGATTGAAGCCCATTACCCAAATCACATGGTGTGGGTCTGTGACTGTAGAACTTATGTCAATTCCCATTTATCATTTACACACCAGAGTAATGTGGCTCTGTTGGGCCCTGTGGAACAACTCCTTTACCCAACTCAAATAAACCAAAGAGGGTTGTAACGACGTGGGAACCAAAGGCCCTAAATGAGTCTTAATGGACAGACAGGTATATTTTCACAGGGCAAGAGAGAACTTGTATTATTTTCATTCAGGCTTTTAGGTATGTATTGAACTGTTGGTTAGGGCTAAAGAGAAGTAGTACAGTAGTTGAGATTTACAATTCTAATGGATGCCATGTTCCAAACCTTCATACGTTCCAAACTATACATTCTGAGAAGGCCAGATTCCCCTGAGAATGTACAGAATATTAGAAGGATGTTGTTATTGAAGCAGTGTGGAAGAGAAAATGGCTCTAGCATATGACAATTCTCAGCCTATGCCCAAACAAAGAGTAATATTTTGTGCTAAAATCGTTGACATACAGTATGTATAATAAGACAACATATTAAGCTCAACTTCTTAAAATAGAACAACAATCTATATGATGGATACTCCAAACAGTCAGCACAAAAGCAATGGACATGGACACGGACATCTTCCAGAGTTGAGCTCTCCTTCAGACAATCTGTTCTGCTGATGAAAGCCAGGCTAGATGACTCTCCCGTTGAGGTACTGTACTGTTTTCTACGTCTAGAACTCTGTGCTGTAATTCATCTTAAAATGGATGGCTCTGTCACCTGGACTAACACTTCGCTGAGAGAAGCCATCAATAGTTTTTGTCAGAAACTGCACGCTGCGCGAGACAACTCATCAATCACTATTTACATAAAACAAAGAGCTGCTCTCTGTGTGTGACTGCCAACCAGCCAGTCAGCGACGGAGGGGGCTGCTGCGGAGCCTGTCTCAGATAAAAGGGTCTGTTTCATAACCCCTCGGAGACACTGTGCAGCAGTCAGGGGGCCATGTGATGTCAATCTACCAACTCATCGCTGTTGGATAACTACCAATGAGCCATACATTAATGCATTGGAATGACTACTTCCTTATATAAAGTACAGGGTAGGCTGAGGTTAAAACTTTGCATACATTGTAAAAGAAACCAGTGCCAAATTTAGAATGAAATGGCAAGATATTCAAATAAGATGTTGTTTTGAATTATGAAACAAGAATACAAAGGTTATAGTTCAACACACCTATTTCTACAGTACATATACAGTATACATACTGTTGGTGTTAGATTTTCTGTGAACTGCAGTACAAAAAAGGCTTGGCAAAATATTCACCTTCCTAATAAGCACACACACACGCACGAGCTAGGAATTCAATTTGGAAGCCATCATCGCGAGCAGCGAGGAGGACAGGAAAGTCATATTGCTATAATGCTCTGATTATCAATCATCCTGACAGTTTATTGGCGTTATCACTGTACATACCATTAACATGATGTCTGGCCCAGATTGTCAGGCCATGCAGGGGCAAACGCTAAACAGACCAGGATTCAAATGCACATCCCAAACTACTTTCCCACTGTGGCTGAGATTGCATAGGACAGACTACAGTACAACCGACTACGCCACTGACTTTGACTTATAGGACGTACTGTCTGTCAGAACAGGCATCAAGTCAACACAGCCAAGCTGACGAGAACATAGATAGTGTCATTATGTCACGCTAAAGGACATGCAGACGCTTCCTCTGTTTATCACATACCATTATGGGAGTATAGTAGTCAGTCAGGGCAATATAACAGTGTTGACAAATGAGGTAGAGGGATATACTGTGTAGTCAGTCTGTAGTCAGTCAGTGCACTATAAGAGTTTTGACAAATGAGCTAGCTAAAGACAAACCTATTGGTCTTTCCCTTCTCTACCTCATCAGACTTCATTGGAAAAGTCTTTAACACTCAACTGATATGCAAATAAAGCTACTCGTCATGACAAAACGTATTAGTACGACCACTGGTGCTATTAAAGTCATTTTTGGTGGCCCTGGGAGACTTGGGCGAGGAATGCAAATTTAAAAGATTGACAGTTTAAAGGTTGTTAATGGACATTTAAATGCTAGCGCTGTTGCCAAGCTGGCGAGCAAGAGCATAAAAAGGACAGAGAAATGTCTCCTCTCTTTAATCAGACAAATGCAGAACAAAACACACCACTACCGCTGCTGCTTGCAGAGAGAAGAATAAAATACAGTTTCCAATAAATAGGTTTTCCCCTCTTCCTGCATTCATACTGTATTAGACAAGCTTGTGTTATTCTTAGTTCCATGCACACACAGACATCGTTCACGAATTAGGTAGTCAAAATTCAACTAAAATCACATTTCTGACCTTTATGTTCTCATCTTTATGTTAACCTGACTGTCATATGGATTTTGGGACTCATTTCCATAATGGTTATCTGCACTGTTGTAGCACAACAGCAATCAATGCACTGGTTTACAGTAAGATATTGGTGTGGTCTAACCCTCTGACAAGGTCTTAGAAACATAACGGCAGGAATGTCCATTCTAGTAATTAGATTTCTATGGTCTTGGTATCCTTTACTAGATGGTGAGTGAGCAGCATTCACCACCCTTCATTACAGTCACTTAAAGAACAAGTGACGTACAGTTCCCCTTCTATGTGGATCTCAAGATTCATCTCAACCGTCTCATTGTGCCAAGGCTCTTGGCACAGAGTTACAATGATCCATCAAATATCTAGTGCTGTCCATCTGCGACAGCGAACAATGTTGTCCTTTCTGTCCGAGACCAGACCCGACAGTCATCCTTCATCACATCCTCTCAATGCGCTCTGTTCACAAAACATTAGGCCTCACGGCCCACCGCCATTTTAAAATAATTGTGATATCATCATCCAATCATCCGTCGTCTTCTGGCGTTTCATGTTCGTGCTGACACGAGCAGCAACATTCTAGCTGGGAGTCAAACACACTGGGTTTGATTGTAGCAGCCGATGAGCAGCTGAACAAACTCAGGGCGCTGTTTAACTTCCAAATCTCTTACACGTGTAGTTAAATATAAAATGATGTATGGAGCTCAGCCATACAGGCAAGAGGAGATAGAAGTCTGACCCAGTTTGATCATCTCTGCCTGATGCCGTTGCTGAGGGTTTTCAGACACATGATGCCTCACGTGTCTCTATTATGCATTGTGTTGAAAGACGGATTCACATGCATGGAAATCATTTCGTTATTTTTTCCATTCCTCCAAAAATAATGCTGTGTAGACTGATATGACTGAACAAATGAAGTAACATTTGTCACTGGGGATGTATTATTACTCCAAATATACAATATGCCACAATACTCTAAGAATGTATGGTTAAAAACATTGTTTTAGTGTTACTGACCAATTTCAAGAAATACCAGCTGTATCAGGAGTATAAAATATTGGGCTTGATAATTCACACTTGTGACAGAGAGAGAACTCATTGCTGTCATCCATAGAGGATGGACAAGAAAACAACATGGCAGGAACACAAGATACTCCTAGTCATTTCCTGATTAGAATGAATCCCCCTCTGGCCACAAATCAAAGCTCATCAATTGTCTAGTAACACGGTCAGACAGCGTGAATGCTGAATCAGTGACTGTGGGTCACATTTAATCAAACCAGGGCTATTTATCAGATAATAATAATGTAATTAAGCGTTTACAGTGATCTCACTAAATATGAGGTAAAGTGCCATTTAAAAAGGAGCGTTGTTACTTTCACCTGTAAAACTCTTCCACAACGGTTCGGTTGAACACCAGCCTGAATATGTGAACTATACTCCAGCCTTTCTCTACTGAGGTTGTGGGGCCTGTCAGCTAGGCCTGGGCTCTCTAGTCCTCCTCCCCATGTACAGTAGCTCTCATTAATCCCCCTGCACAAAACAGAACATTAATACAGTGTCTGAGCCCACAAAGAGAAACAGGGGACTAGGTTAGAATGAAACACCACACATTATAGAAGCCATTATCTTCAGCCGCCAGTCTCACTGTAAATTAGAACGAATGAGAGAGAAGGCTGGTAATCTTAGACTAATAGGAGGAATGAGAAGAGTTGAGAGACTGGGTCCGATTAGTTCTTTTTTTTCCACTTTCTCACTCGCTCTGTCTTTGTGTGTGCAAGCGTGTGTGCGTTTGTATGTGTGTGTCTCGCTCTCTTCTATTACTGACAAACAGTAATGGATTTGTAGAATGAGTGATGGACTGAGAAGTATTCATAGTTCATATTGTCGCTGAAGGAGATCTGCCACAGGGGGGGACTATAGGAACAAAAGCAGACTGCTTCAGCTTTGACAATTAACCTAAAATGTTCAGAAGGTCTGAAAAAAAAAAAAAAAGAGACCAGACCAGACAGAAGGACTCCATCTCGCCTCTGAAAATAAAGCAGCTTTCGTATTGAGAGACTCATTATTGACATATACAGACTGATTGTTCCGTGAGAGAGATAGTCCCTCCTTTTAATAAAGTGACCTGTGTGTTATAGCCTTTCTTAATCTTTAAACCAGGGAGCTAAACTCAACAGGCATCAGTCAAACAGCCCAGTGAAAATAACCAGCGTGTTACAAATCTGATTACTAAATCTGCAGTCAATCAATGGAAAGAAAATCCCTTCAGCTCCTCTGACTGCAGCGCTGCAGAACATCATCCACCACATCCGTCCATCCATCCATCAGCACAGAGGTTGCCACTAGGTCATCTGTCCTCCATGGTTCCAATATAAAACTCATTCATAGCATCCGTCCGCTGAAACCATTATCAACACAAAATGGCCAAAACAGGTTGGGATCTGTGGGGATATTGAGAGTTTCCTTATGGGATATCAAGTTATGATCCAATTCATCTCTTTGAAACATGTTAATCTTATTCTGAATCATGAATCATATTCTTAAGGACGTTCTGGTCATCAAAGTGATTCAAGATATTTTTTGTTTGCAGCTTCAATTCATTTCATGTGACATTTAATGGGACTGTGGAGTTCCTCATGACGCTCATCTCATCAAATAACAAAAGATCCTCTACGCCACAGAAAAGAAAAAAACATAAAAAACCTTTGAAGCCTCTCCTATCGCCTTCCCTCATGAGAAGCCTCTCCTATCGCCATCCCAATCCATCCAACCCCCTTCCTTCGCTTCCGGATATTCTTTTCAATCCCCAACACCTCGAGCATCCTTCGTTGGTTTTACAACTTCAAAAACACACCTCATGAAATAGTCAGGAGGTCTGTCTGACATGTGTCCCCCTGCCCCGATGGCATGCCAACACCAAAGGGCAGCATTGATTTTCTGTTGGGCTGGCTCGGGATTAGCTCTCTTCAGGGATTAGCTGCCTGCGCACGGCCTCGGGGTTCGCGATAAAACTAATAATTAATTTAAACAGCTACTCGGGCCCTACGCTGGAAGGATACACGCTCACAGCGAGAGGGGGCTGTGTGTGTGTGTGTGTGTGTGTGTGTGTGTGTGTGTGTGTGTGTGTGTGTGTGTGTGTTAGGGATGTGCACAGTTATTAGAATATTCGAATATCCGAACAGACGCTAGTATTCGAATATTTGTGTATTCTTTTTTTGTGACGAAAAACAATTACTGGCTTATTTTAACACTGAAAAAGCTTTTTCGAAATGTAATTAAAATGTCCATGTGACATACAAGGATATACCATGACATTTCAAATGATTAATGTAATAAAAAAACTAACTTTTCAATGTAGTTTTTATGATGGGTGCCCCATAAAAAGGCCGTCAGCCAATTGGTCGCCTTCACATATGCAGCTTGTTGTTTATGTTGGCCAACCAAAGCGACAAAGAGGCTCAATGTGTAGTAAGTGGAGTGAGAATTCACCAATGCAATGCAAGATGGAGTAAAATGTATGGAATTAAAAGTTTGGAAAATGAGAAGGAGTAGGCTATAACGAGGTTGGCGGTTGTTTTGTCGGAATGGGGTTGGGAGAGAAAGCGCGGCATGTAGCCTCAATTAGCCTAGTTAACTCTAGCTAGCTTCTCTAGGCTACTCCAGTCAAGACAGACAGTGTTATATGGGATGATGAATAACATTGTGGCTGCTACAAGTTAGCTAGTCTTGGCTGTAGCTGAGTTGCCTTGGCTAACATTACATCTTCTCTCTCTCCCTGTCTGCTCGTCTCACTCCCATCTCTCACTCACACACACACACACACACACACACAATGGTTCAGGGGTGTCAACTGGGTATGAAGTCGCCAGCATAACACCTACGCTTAATTTGAGCCAGATACTGCCGGAACAGGATCCTGCATCTCTCTGTTTTGGACTGTTTTGTTGTGGAACCTACTTGGCTGGATCCGGTATGTCTTGTGGCATGAAAAGTAATTTAAACAAAAAAAAATGTAAATATAAAAATCTGAATAAAAGTTCATTCGAGTTGCCTATTTGTTAATTCTCCTGTCCCCCTCCACCCCAATTGTTTTTTAAAAGTTGATTTTCAGCCCTGGCCTGATATTTTAAGACTTTATGGTTTGTGCAACAATGTAACCTATGTTTGAGACCAACGCGTGGCCATGGCTGTGTAAGAAGCGTACCTGTAACTATCACAGAACTAGAATGAGATTCACTTTCTATGATCTCTTTCCCTCGCTCTGCTCTGATAGACATGAGCCTGCAACTCTCATCTCTCCAGCAACTCTCATCTCTCCAGCAACTCTCATCTCTCCAGCGTTGCTCTTCATTTATTTCCTTACAAAATCATAGTTCTGGAGGAGCTGCAGCACCAGGACTGGTTCTGGAGGAGCTGCAGCACCAGGACTGGTTCTGGAGGAGCTGCAGCACCAGGACTGGTTCTAGAGGAGCTGCAGCACCAGGACTGGTTCTGGAGGAGCTGCAGCACCAGGACTGGTTCTAGAGGAGCTGCAGCACCAGGACTGGTTCTGGAGGAGCTGTAGCACCAGGACTGTTTCTGGAGAAGCTGCAGCACCAGGAATGGTCCTAGAGGAGCTGCAGCACCAGGAATGTTTCTGGAGAAGCTGCAGCACCAGGAATGTTTCTGGAGGAGCTGCAGCACCAGGAATGGTTCTAGAGGAGCTGCAGCACCAGGACTGGTTCTGGAGGAGCTGCAGCACCAGGACTGGTTCTGGAGGAGCTGCAGCACCAGGACTGGTTCTGGAGGAGCTGCAGAACCAGGACTGGTTCTAGAGGAGCTGTAGCACCAGGACTGTTTCTGGAGAAGCTGCAGCACCAGGAATGGTCCTAGAGGAGCTGCAGCACCAGGAATGTTTCTGGAGAAGCTGCAGCACCAGGAATGTTTCTGGAGGAGCTGCAGCACCAGGAATGGTTCTAGAGGAGCTGCAGCACCAGGACTGGTTCTGGAGGAGCTGCAGCACCAGGACTGGTTCTGGAGGAGCTGCAGCACCAGGACTGGTTCTGGAGGAGCTGCAGCACCAGGACTGGTTCTAGAGGAGCTGTAGCACCAGGACTGTTTCTGGAGAAGCTGCAGCACCAGGAATGGTCCTAGAGGAGCTGCAGCACCAGGAATGTTTCTGGAGAAGCTGCAGCACCAGGAATGTTTCTGGAGGAGCTGCAGCACCAGGAATGGTTCTAGAGGAGCTGCAGCACCAGGACTGGTTCTGGAGGAGCTGCAGCACCAGGACTGGTTCTGGAGGAGCTGCAGCACCAGGACTGGTTCTGGAGGAGCTGCAGAACCAGGACTGGTTCTAGAGGAGCTGTAGCACCAGGACTGTTTCTGGAGAAGCTGCAGCACCAGGAATGGTCCTAGAGGAGCTGCAGCACCAGGAATGTTTCTGGAGAAGCTGCAGCACCAGGAATGTTTCTGGAGGAGCTGCAGCACCAGGAATGGTTCTAGAGGAGCTGCAGCACCAGGAATGGTTCTGGAGGAGCTGCAGCACCAGGAATGGTTCTGGAGGAGCTGCAGCACCAGGAATGGTTCTGGAGGAGCTGTAGCACCAGGAATGGTTCTAGTGGAGCTGCAGCACCAGGAATGGTTCTAGAGGAGCTGCAGCACCAGGAATGGCTCTAGAGGAGCTGCAGCACCAGGAATGGTTCTGGAGGAGCTGCAGCACCCCTGATGAATTGAAATACACTTGCCAAAGTTATAGAATTACTGCCGTCTGTTCAGAAAAAAAATTATAATTCAGAATAGCCTACTACACCATGAGAAGGCCTCAATAGCTTATTTTAAAAAATAGCCTCGCTGTGGATGTAGCCCAATAACAAGGCATAGCATACAGTCGGGAACACGTGGCAAATCTGTCAGGGAGTAAGCAGCATGTAGACAAAAAAACAGGCCTTTCGCAGTAAATCAAATTCAATCCTGGGAAAACACAGGTTGGAAAGCAAATGACGCTAATCTGTCTGCTGTAGGCTACCAAAACCTTTGATCAACATCCAAATATTGTTTTACACAGTAAAACAAGAGAGAGAGAGAGAGAGGCTTTTGGCACGAACGCATCAGCCATCACCAGAGAGTAAGCTGCCCATCATTGGGTGAGTCAGTGAAACTGGAAATCATTTTTAGGACTATAATTTCCTCCTCATATTGCAGCCTACAATATGTCTTCACACACCTAGGTGATTGATGAATTCAAGACAAGGTCATTTTTATTGATCGCAGATTTGTCAGTGTCAAAGTAGCCTGTCATTTCCATCATTTGTGAGGTATTAAAAAAGATTCAGCCAAAGTCTCCAGGCAAGTAAAATGACTGTATGAAATGCGTTTTATAAAAGTCTAAATATTTCCCGGAAGCTAGGTTACTAAAAACGTATCCCATGTGTGCAACTTCTGTAAGTGCCTCTACTGCTCTATTCCACTACGTAAATACAATGATAATGCTTTATTACAGGGGATTTCCTTTCTCTGTAGTACCTCAGAGCTCCCAAGGTCACTGCTCATGTTTTGTTCCAGCACCTTTGTGCCGATTTACAAATCAAGCACTTCTTAACAACAATTTAAAATAGGCTACTAAAATCATTCCAATCCCGATTAAAAAGGCAAATGCAGTTTAGCGGTATTATGTATGACATCTGTTTGTAGAATTTTAAGTCCCCTATTGATTGAGGTGAATGAAGCTACAACAAGGTGATAATGGCTGAAGTCAATTTTGCTTTTTTTTGCTGTGTAGTAATGCAGTAAATGACCTTCAATTTGATAACAATTCCTTGGCGCCAGCATCTCTCCCTCGCGCAGCAGTGCTCAGGTTAAAAAAGTAAGTCAAAAAATAAATAAAACGGTATTTCCAAAATTCATGATACTATTAGAAAAGGTCAATTCTTTCAGACCCCCATACCTAGCGTGTGTGTGTGTGTGTGTGTGTGTGTGTGTGTGTGTGTGTGTGTGTGTGTGTGTGTGTGTGTGTGTGTGTGTGTGTGTGTGTGTGTGTGAGACTAGATGACTGGTACCTGGTGGAAAGGAAGGAAGAGGGATTCGTCTCTGTATCATGTTTGACAATAACAGCAACGATGTCACTAAAGTTACAATGTCGATTGTTGAAATACATTTACCACACATCACTGAAAAGACAGATTTACATCCATAATTCTGGTTTATTACCGTTTACTTACACAAGTTAATAATGTATCCATTGGTACAAAACACAGAGGTAGATGAGATAACTGAACATAATTCAACTCAGCCTGACCTAAGCCTATAGGCCTTCTGCTTGTCTTGATTGACAGCCATGTCAAAAGCCAATTAGGATTGATGGGGTGGTGCTTAACAGGCATGGGCAGCATAAACAGGCTGCTTTGTTCAGATTCACACAGTATTTGAAACTAAACACAAGGTTGGGACCGTGTATTGAGTCCATTGATATAGAGATAGCTGCTAGCTAAAACTGTCTGGAGAAGACGCTGAAGAACTGAACAGCCATGTTGTTCTATCAGACTGAGGCCTTACCAGAGGACAGAAGGCCTATTCACACACATATAGAGAAGAGCTCCGTCATAGACCACAGTCTACTGTACC